>NC_088399.1:100231676-100236676 GCF_034236695.1 Oncorhynchus nerka | reverse complement strand
GTTTACGTCCCCTGTGGGTCTTTTGGGGTGTTACATGCTATCAGATAATAGCTTCTCATGCTTTCGCCGAAAAGCATTTTAAAAATCTGACTTGTTGCCTGGATTCACAAAGTGTAGCTTTAATTCGATACCCTGCATGTGTATTTTAATGAACTTTTGAGTTTTAACTAATACTATTAGCATTTAGCGTAGCACATTTGCATTTCCAGAGCTCTAGTTGGGACGCAAGCGTCCCGAGTAGAAGCAACAGGTTAAACCAGATTAAACAGCATTCATATCCTCTGTAAACCTCATAGGTCCTGTTTCCCCAAGTCAATATAACATGATAACGTGTTTACCTCAGGAATACGGTGAGTCTAAATGAAAACATGTGTTTTATGGTCTGAGTAGAGAAAGCCAGCAGTATACAGGATATATGAACGTCATGAATTGTGACATAAAACTGTCAGGCTTGATTTTACTGGAGAGAGAGAGAGAGAGAGAGAGAGAGAGAGAGAGAGAGAGAGAGGGGGAGAGAGGATTTTACTATCACTGTGTGTGTGTGTGTGTGTGTGTGTGTGTGTGTGTGTGTGTGTGTGTGTGTGTGTGTGTGTGTGTGTGTGTGTGTGTGTGTGTGTGTGTGTGTGTGCATATGTATGTGTGTGTGTGTCTGTGAGTGTGTGTGTGTGTGTGTGTGTGTGTGTGTGTGTGTGTGTGTGTGTGTGTGTTTGAGACGTCTTTATGGCTGTAGAAGTGTCCCTCATAACACTCCTGTTCTTCACACTAATATGAACAGATTAGAGAGCTTTATAGAGGACACTGGCTTTACCCTTGAGGGCCATACTGACGCCCACACATCTCCTCCTATAGACAGCTCTGAGGCCCACACATCTCATATAGACAGCTCTGAGGCCCACACATCTCATATAGACAGCTCTGAGACCCACACATCTACTCATATAGACAGCTCTGAGGCCCACACATCTCATATAGACAGCTCTGAGGCCCACACATCTCCTCATATAGACAGCTCTGAGGCCCACACATTTCCTCAGATAGAGGGCTCTGAGGCCCACACATCTCCTCATATAGACAGCTCTGAGGCCCACACATCTCCTCATATAGACAGCTCTGAGGCAAACACATCTCCTCATATAGACAGCTCTGAGGCCCACACATCTCTTATAGACAGCTCTGAGGACCACACATCTCTTATAGACAGCTCTGAGGCCCATACATCTCTTATAGACAGCTATGTGGCCCACACATCTCATATAGACAGCTCTGAGGCCCACACATCTCATATAGACAGCTCTGAGGCCCACACATCTCATATAGACAGCTCTGAGGCCCACACATCTCCTCATATAGACAGCTCTGAGGCCCACACATCTCCTCATATAGACAGCTCTGAGGCCCACACATCTCCTCATATAGACAGCTCTGAGGCCCACACATCTCCTCATATAGACAGCTCTGAGGCCCACACATCTCATATAGACAGCTCTGAGGCCCACACATCTCATATAGACAGCTCTGAGGCCCATACATCTCCTCATATAGACAGCTCTGAGGCCCACACATCTCCTCATATAGACAGCTCTGAGGCCCACACATCTCATATAGACAGCTCTGAGGCCCACACATCTCCTCATATAGACAGCTCTGAGGACCACACATCTCCTCATATAGACAGCTCTGAGGCAAACACATCTCCTCAGATCTCTGAGGCCCACACATCTCATATAGACAGCTCTGAGGCCCACACATCTCCTCATATAGACAGCTCTGAGGCCCACACATCTCAGATAGACAGCTCTGAGACCCACACATCTCCTCATATAGACAGCTCTGAGGCCCACACATCTCATATAGACAGCTCTGAGACCCACACATCTCCTCATATAGACAGCTCTGAGGCCCACACATCTCATATAGACAGCTCTGAGGCCCACACATCTCCTCATATAGACAGCTCTGAGGACCACACATCTCATATAGACAGCTCTGAGGCCCACACATCTCCTCATATAGACAGCTCTGAGGCCCACACATCTCATATAGACAGCTCTGAGGCCCACACATCTCCACATATAGACAGCTCTGAGGCCCACACATCTCATATAGACAGCTCTGAGGCCCACACATCTCCTCATATAGACAGCTCTGAGGCCCACACATCTCATATAGACAGCTCTGAGGCCCACACATCTCCTCATATAGACAGCTCTGAGGTCCACACATCTCATATAGACAGCTCTGAGGCCCACACATCTCCTCATATAGAGGGCTCTGAGGCCCACACATCTCCTCATATAGACAGCTCTGAGGTCCACACATCTCATATAGACAGCTCTGAGGCCCACACATCTCCTCATATAGAGGGCTCTGAGGCCCACACATCTCCTCATATAGACAGCTCTGAGGCCCACACATCTCCTCAAATGGACAGCTCTGAGGCCCACACATCTCCTCATATAGACAGCTCTGAGGCCCACACATCTCCTCATATAGACAGCTCTGAGGCCCACACATCTCCTCATATAGACAGCTCTGAGGCCCACACATCTCATATAGACAGCTCTGAGGCCCACGCATCTCATATAGACAGCTCTGAGGCCCACACATCTCATAAAGACAGCTCTGAGGCCCACACATCTCCTCATATAGACAGCTCTGAGGCCCATGCATCTCATATAGACAGCTCTGAGGACCACACATCTCCTCATATAGACAGCTCTGAGGCCCACACATCTCCTCATATAGACAGCTATGAGGCCCACACATCTTATATAGACAGCTCTGAGACCCACACATCTCCTCATATCGACAGCTCTGAGGCCCACACATCTCCTCATATAGACAGCTCTGAGGCCCACACATCTCCTCATATAGACAGCTCTGAGGCCCACACATCTCATGTAGACAGCTCTGAGGCAAACACATCTCATATAGACAGCTCTGAGGCCCACACATCTCATATAGACAGCTCTGAGGCCCACACATCTCATATAGACAGCTCTGAGGCCCACACATCTACTCATATAGACAAATCTGAGGCCCACACATCTCATATAGACAGCTCTGAGGCCCACACATCTCATATAGACAGCTCTGAGGCCCACACATCTACTCATATAGACAAATCTGAGGCCCACACATCTCATATAGACAGCTCTGAGGCCCACACATCTCATATAGACAGCTCTGAGGCCCACACATCTACTCATATAGACAGCTCTGAGGCCCACACATCTCCTATAGACAGCTCTGAGGCCCACATATCTCCTCATATAGACAGCTCTGTGGCCCACACATCTACTCATATAGACAGCTCTGAGGCCCACACATCTCATATAGACAGCTCTGAGGCCCACACATCTCATATAGACAGCTCTGAGGACCACACATCTCCTCATATAGACAGCTCTGAGGCCCACACATCTCCTCATATAGACAGCTCTGAGGCCCACACATCTCATATAGACAGCTCTTAGGACCACACATCTTCTCATATAGACAGCTCTGAGGCCCACACATCTCCTCATATAGACAGCTCTGAGGCCCACACATCTCATATAGACAGCTCTGAGGCCCACACATCTCCTCATATAGACAGCTCTGAGGCCCACATATCTACTCATATAGACAGCTCTGAGGCCCACACATCTCCTCATATAGACAGCTCTGATGCCCACATATCTACTCATATAGACAGCTCTGAGGCCCACACATCTCCTCATATAGACAGCTCTGAGGCCCACACATCTCCTCATATAGACAGCTCTGAGGCCCACACATCTCCTCAGATAGACAGCTCTGAGGCAAACACATCTCCTCAGATAGACAGCTCTGAGGCCCACACATCTCCTCAGATAGACAGCTCTGAGGCCCACACATCTCATATAGACAGCTCTGAGGCCCACATATCTCCTCATATAGACAGCTCTGAGGCCCACACATCTCCTCATATAGACAGCTCTGAGGCCCACACATCTCCTCATATAGACAGCTCTGAGGCCCACATATCTACTCATATAGACAGCTCTGAGGCCCACACATCTCCTCATATAGACAGCTCTGAGGCCCACATATCTACTCATATAGACAGCTCTGAGGCCCACACATCTCCTCATATAGACAGCTCTGAGGCCCACACATCTCCTCATATAGACAGCTCTGAGGCCCACACATCTCCTCAGATAGACAGCTCTGAGGCAAACACATCTCCTCAGATAGACAGCTCTGAGGCCCACACATCTCCTCAAATAGACAGCTCTGAGGCCCACACATCTCATATAGACAGCTCTGAGGCCCACATATCTCCTCATATAGACAGCTCTGAGGCCCACACATCTCCTCATATAGACAGCTCTGAGGCCCACACATCTCCTCATATAGACAGCTCTGAGGCCCACATATCTACTCATATAGACAGCTCTGAGGCCCACACATCTCCTCATATAGACAGCTCTGAGGCCCACATATCTACTCATATAGACAGCTCTGAGGCCCACACATCTCCTCATATAGACAGCTCTGAGGCCCACACATCTCCTCAGATAGACAGCTCTGAGGCAAACACATCTCCTCAGATAGACAGCTCTGAGGACCACACATCTCCTCAGATAGACAGCTCTGAGGACCACACATCTCCTCATAAGGACAGCTCTGAGGCCCACACATCTCCTCAGATAGACAGCTCTGAGGCAAACACATCTCCTCAGATAGACAGCTCTGAGGCCCACACATCTCATATAGACAGCTCTGAGGCCCACACATCTCATATAGACAGCTCTGAGGCCCACACATCTCATATAGACAGCTCTGAGGCCCACACATCTCATATAGACAGCTCTGAGGCCCACACATCTACTCATATAGACAGCTATGAGGCCCACACATCTCATATAGACAGCTCTGACGCCCACACATCTCATATAGACAGCTCTGAGGACCACACATCTCATATAGACAGCTCTGAGGCCCACACATGTTACTACTAACAGATTGGTCCCATT
>NC_088399.1:100216676-100226676 GCF_034236695.1 Oncorhynchus nerka | reverse complement strand
AATCAAACCCTGGATCCCCAGCTTCCAATTGGCTCATTTATTTCCTGTCCCCGGCAACTATTCGCCAGGTCGTTGTCGTAAATGAGCATCTCAGTTAATTTACCTGGTGAGGATTGAATAAGATGTTCTGTAAAATAGATGTTTTCCCTGGACTATCGCTCATCTTATTCCGTTTAGCTTCCGTAAATCCTCTGTGGAGCGAATGGTTTAACGTTGTCTCATGGACAGATACTCCAATCTGCGCTGTGGAGCTTTGCAGCTCCTTCAGGGTTATCTTTGGTCTCTTTGTTGCCTCTCTGATTAATGCCCTCCTTGCCTGGTCAGTGCGTTTTGGTGGGCGGCCATCTCTTGGCAGGTTTGTTGTGGTGCCATATTCTTTCCATTTTTTAATAATGGATTTAATTGGGCTCCGTGGGATGTTCACAGTTTCTGATATTTTTTTATAACCCAACCCTGATCTGTGCTTCTCCACAACTTTGTCCCTGACCTGTTTGGAGAGCTCCTTGGTCATCATGGTGCCCCTTGCTTAGTGGTGTTGCAGACTCTGGGGCCTTTCAGAACAGGTGTATACAGTATCACAAAAGTGAGTACACCCCTCACATTTTTGTAAATATTTGAGTATATCTTTTCATGTGACAACACTGAAGAAATGACACTTTGCTACAACGTAAAGTAGTGAGTGAACAGCTTGTATAACAGTGTAAATGTGCTGTCCCCTCAAAATAACTCAACACACAGCCATTAATGTCTAAACCGCTGGCAACAAAAGTTAGTACACCCCTAAGTGAAATTGTGCAAATTGGGCCCAAAGTGTCAATATTTTGTGTGACCACCATCATTTTCCAGCACTGCCTTAACCCTCTTGGGCATGGAGTTCACCAGAGCAGAGTTTATCCCAATCACATCAGAAGTAGTTGACCATGAAACACACCCACCTTTCTTCTTCCCTGGAGAGATTTTTATTCCTGTCTGTACGATGCACTGAGAACCCAGCTGGCTGTATGGATGGGGACAGTATATCCAGAGATACTCTGTTTCACGGAATCATGAGCATGTTACAGTCCCTGATGTCTCTCTGGAAAGAGATCCTCGCCCTGAGCATGTTACAGTCCCTGATGTCTCTCTGGAAAGAGATCCTTGCCCTGAGCATGTTACAGTCCCTGATGTCTCTCTGGAAAGAGATCCTCGCCCTGAGCATGTTACAGTCCCTGATGTCTCTCTGGAAAGAGATCCTCGCCCTGAGCATGTTACAGTCCCTGATGTCTCTCTGGAAAGAGATCCTCGCCCTGAGCATGTTACAGTCCCTGATGTCTCTCTGGAAAGAGACCCTCGCCCTGAGCATGTTACAGTCCCTGATGTCTCTCTGGAAAGAGAACCTCGCCCTGAGCATGTTACAGTCCCTGATGTCTCTCTGGAAAGAGAGCCTCGCCCTGAGCATGTTGCAGTCCCTGATGTCTCTCTGGAAAGAGATCCTCGCCCTGAGCATGTTACAGTCCCTGATGTCTCTCTGGAAAGAGAACCTCGCCCTAAGCATGTTACAGTCCCTGATGTCTCTCTGGAAAGAGATCCTCGCCCTGAGCATGTTACAGTCCCTGATGTCTCTCTGGAAAGAGATACTCGCCCTGAGCATGTTACAGTCCCTGATGTCTCTCTGGAAAGAGAGCCTCGCCCTGAGCATGTTACAGTCCCTGATGTCTCTCTGGAAAGAGATCCTCGCCCTGAGCATGTTACAGTCCCTGATGTCTCTCTGGAAAGAGATCCTCGCCCTGAGCATGTTACAGTCCCTGATGTCTCTCTGGAAAGAGATCCTCGCCCTGAGCATGTTACAGTCCCTGATGTCTCTCTGAAAGAGATCCTCGCCCTGAGCATGTTACAGTCCCTGATGTCTCTCTGAAAGAGATCCTCGCCCTGAGCATGTTACAGTCCCTGATGTCTCTCTGGAAAGAGATCCTCGCCCTGAGCATGTTACAGTCCCTGATGTCTCTCTGGAAAGAGATCCTCGCCCTGAGCATGTTACAGTCCCTGATGTCTCTCTGGAAAGAGATCCTCGCCCTGAGCATGTTACAGTCCCTGATGTCTCTCTGGAAAGAGATCCTCGCCCTGAGTCTATTTTATTATCCAGACTGAACATTTGCGAGTAATATACTCCACTCCGAAGCGGTGGATTGTGTGCCTCCTGAGTCGGACTAGAAGCCCACGTCTTCTCTACCATCTGCATCTTGAAGCAGCTTCTGGGTTCAATTAGGATCTAATTCGGGAAAGTCGTATTTCTGGTTGTAATGCTTGTGAGTTACTGCCACGCCAAAAGTTATTTATGGCTGTATGTAATAACACAATCAAGATTCTTAGGAGTTATCACAACACAAAACACAAAAAAAACGTTCTTTTTGGTCCTGCCTTACATACCTACACTTATGCTACTGCCACAAGACGCAGGCCTCCTTACTGTCCCTAGAATTTCTAAGCAAATTTCTAAGCAAACAGGTTGAGGCAGGGATTTCTCATATAGAGATACATTTTCATGGAATGGTCTGCCGATCCATGTGAGAGACGTAGACTCGGTCTCAACCTTTAAGTCTTCACTGAAGACTCATCTCTTAAGTGGGTTCTATGGTTGAGTGTAGTCTGGCCCAGAGGTGTTAAGGTGAACGGAAAGGCACTGGAGGGACAAACCTTGTTGTTTCTGCCTGGCCAGTTCCCCTCTCTCCACTGGGATTCCACTGGGATTCTCTGCCTGGCCAGTTCCCCTCTCTCCACTGGGATTCTCTGCCTGGCAAGTTCCCCTCTCTCCACTGGGATTCTCTGCCTGGCCAGTTCCCCTCTCTCCACTGGGATTATCTGCCTCTAACCCTATTACTGAGTCACTGGCTTACTGGTGCTCTTCCATGCCGTCCCTAGGCGGGGTGCAATGACATCGTGACACATCGCTATGCGCCTCTCTAAGTTGTAACAATGCGGGGGGCTCCGCATTGACATGATTGGTTGATGGTAGTTGGGGGGGCGAAAGGTTCTGCATGAGTAAAAAACTCACTTCCTTCACAACTTCCTTTACAATAGTTGTACTATTCTCTGCGACTTCTGCAGAGGCCATATCACTGTACGTCGGATAGACGGGGCCTTTAAGACACAGAAGTCTGGGCGCATCGTCAGCCTCAGAGTAGGAGAGAGAGAGGCCGCAACCAATAAGCATCTGATAGATGCTCCCAGATTGAAGCACCTCTTAGCAGTGGAAAACCTGGTACACAGCTAAAATACAGTTTCCTACACACACACGGTGAGTGACTCTGTCCATTATGTCGCCCACGTCAATATTATCCTTATATATTATTATATTATCCAGTACAATGCTTTTAGAAAGAGTCAAGGATCTATTTGGGAAATATATATAAGGAAATAAATAGGCCATGGTGGCGAAGTAATTACAATATAGCAATTAAACGCTGGAATGGTAGATCGGCAGAGGATGAATGTGCAGGTAGAGATACTGGGGTGCAAAGGAGCTAAATAAATAAATACCAGTATGGGGATGAGGTAGGTAGATAGATGGGCTGTTTACAGATGGGCTACGTACAGGTGCAGTGATCTGTAAACTGCTCTGACAGCTGGTACTTAGTGAGGGAGATGTGAGTCTCCAGTGTTCAATGATAGTTTTGGCAACTATGTCTGTGTTTTCTATACCTGTTCACTCCTTTCCCTGTAGACTTTACAGACGCTTGGCTGCTTCTAATTTATTGTACCCTGCATGCACAAAATGCAGGTCTCTGGGAGATTTTGGAACTGCCGATCTGTGGTCAAGAACGTCTGGTTGATCAGTCCCTTGGCTTTTTGGGGGCGGAGACATGGATCATAGTCTGAGAGTATCTGGTTGTCACGGCGCACACACATCATTTATTTTTCCCTCCTTGCCATCTTTTGACCTCATCCTTACCCACAATCTCCTCCAACTCACAGGAGTGAACAGGTATAGAAAACACAGTTACCAAAACTATCATGAACACTGGAGACTCACACATCTCCCAGCTGTCAGAGCAGTTTACAGATCACTGCACCTGTACATAGCCCATCTGTAAACAGCCCACCTACCTCATCATAAGTCATTCATAATTAGTAATAATTATAGGATAGAAGTGATTAATGGGAGTGAGAGAGAGAGATTGTGACGGATCATAAGGGCCGAGTGGTTATGGTTGGAGGAAAGCGAGACAGAAAATGCAAGTAGTAATCAGAGACCTGGAGTGGGGTTGCAGTGAGATCAATAAGGAGAGCCACTAGTAAAGACGAGGTCAAGCGCATTGCCTGCTCTGTGAGTTGGAGGGGATTGTGATCGTGAAGGGTACAATAAATTAGAAGGATTGCAGCAAAACAAATGGAGGAAAATGAAACTTCTGGCGTCAAAAACGACATCCCTTTTTTCCAAAACAGTTGAGCGTCTCTGACCAACTGTCTCCCCAACTTTCTCAGAACGATCTTCTTGACTCTAACCAGTCAGGCTTCAAGGCGGGTCACCGCTCTTCTCTGTGTCATTGAGGCATTGAGGCAAACAGTCAAGCAGTTGACTCTCTCTCCTCTGTTCTCATCCTCCTAGATCTATCTGCTACTGCGACACTGAACCGTCAGATTCTCTTCTCTCAGGGCTGGGCGTCTCAGGTTATTTGGTGTCTTAGGTCACTCTTTATGTACTGTTGTGGTTGTCTCTCTTGTCGTGGCGTCTCAGGTTCTGCACACTTTTGGATTGCATCCTAGCTGACAGGTCACTCCTACCAGGTGATGTGGAGAGGATCTGGAGAGAGGATCTGTGAGGATCTGTGAGAGGATCTGTGTCATGTGTCACTGCCATGTTATGTTGTGTCTTAGGTCTCTCTTTATGTACTGTTGTGGTTGTCTCTCTTGTCTCCCCCGTCCCTGCAGGCGGCCCTTAACCTTTTGGTAGGCCATGATTGTAAATAAGAATTTGTTAAGAAGAACTGACTTGCCTAGTTAAACAAATGTTATATAAAAAATTTAAAAACCTGGTGCTCTCATGCATGCTTCAGTGTTGCTTGCCTCAAAGATATAGAAGGCATTTAGTCTGGTAGACTCGCGTCACTGGGCAGCTCATGGCTGGGTTTCCCTTTGTAATTCATGATAGTTTGCAAGCCCTGCCACGAGTGCCAGAACTGGTGTAGATTCCATCTTAGTCCTGTAGTTGTGTTTGCCTATTTGATTGCTTGTTGGAGGTCATAACGGGGATTTCTTATAAGTGTCCAGATTAATGTTCCCCTCCTTGAAAGTAGCAGATCTACCCTTTAGCTCAGTGTGGATGTTGCCTGTATTCCATGGCTTCTGGTTGGGATATGTGCGTAAGGTCACTGTGGGGACGATTTTATTGATGCACTTATTGATGAAGCCAGTGACTGATGTGGTAAACTCCTCAATGCCATTGGATGAATCCCAGAACATGTTCCAGTCTGTGATAGCGAAACAGTCCTGTAGTTTAGCATCTGCGTCATCTGAACATTTCCATATCAAATCAAATTTTATTTGTCACATACACATGGTTAGCAGATGTTAATGCAAGTGTAGCGAAATGCTTGTGCTTCTAGTTCCGACAATGCAGTGATAACCAACAAGTAATCTAACTAACAATTCTAAAACTACTGTCTTATACACAGTGTAAGGGGATAAAGAATATGTACATAAGGATATATGAGTGAGTGATGGTACAGAGCAGCATACAGTAGATGGTATCGAGTACAGTATATACATATGAGATGAGTATGTAGACAAAGTAAACAAAGTGGCATAGTTAAAGTGGCTAGTGATACATGTATTACATAAGGATGCAGTCGATGATGTAGAGTACAGTATATACGTATGCATATGAGATGAATAATGTAGGGTAAGTAACATTATATAAGGTAGCATTGTTTAAAGTGGCTAGTGATATATTTACATCATTTCCCATCAATTCCCATTATTAAAGTGGCTGGAGTTGGGTCAGTGTCAATGACAGTGTGTTGGCAGCAGCCACTCAATGGTGGCTGTTTAACAGTCTGATAGCCTTGAGATAGAAGCTGTTTTTCAGTCTCTCAGTCCCAGCTTTGATGCACCTGTACTGACCTCGCCTTCTGGATGATAGCGGGGTGAACAGGCAGTGGTTCGGGTGGTTGATGTCCTTGATGATCTTTATGGCCTTCCTGTAACATCGGGTGGTGTAGGTGTCCTGGAGGGCAGGTAGTTTGCCCTCGGTGATGCGTTGTGCAGACCTCACTACCCTCTGGAGAGCCTTACGGTTGAGGGCGGAGCAGTTGCCGTACCAGGCGGTGATACAGCCCGCCAGGATGCTCTCGATTGTGCATCTGTAGAAGTTTGTGAGTGCTTTTGGTGACAAGCCGAATTTCTTCAGCCTCCTGAGGTTGAAGAGGCGCTGCTGCGCCTTCTTCACGACGCTGTCAGTGTGAGTGGACCAATTCAGTTTGTCTGTGATGTGTATGCCGAGGAACTTAAAACTTGCTACCCTCTCCACTACTGTTCCATCGATGTGGATAGGGGGTGTTCCTCTGCTGTTTCCTGAAGTCCACAATCATCTCCTTAGTTTTGTTGACGTTGAGTGTGAGGTTATTTTCCTGACACCACACTCCGAGGGCCCTCACCTCCTCCCTGTAGGCCGTCTCGTCGTTGTTGGTAATCAAGCCTACCACTGTTGTGTCGTCCGCAAACTTGATGATTGAGTTGAGGCGTGCGTGGCCACGCAGTCGTGGGTGAACAGGGAGTACAGGAGAGGGCTCAGAACGCACCCTTTGTGGGGCCCCGTGTTGAGGATCAGCGGGGAGGAGAAGTTGTTGCCTACCCTCACCACCTGGGGGCGGCCCGTCAGGAAGTCCAGTACCCAGTTGCACAGGGCGGGGTCGAGACCCAGGGTCTCGAGCTTGATGACGAGCTTGGAGGGTACTATGGTGTTGAATGCCGAGCTGTAGTCGATGAACAGCATTCTCACATAGGTATTCCTCTTGTCCAGGTGGGTTAGGCAGTGTGCAGTGTGGTTGAGATTGCATCGTCTGTGGACCTATTTGGGCGGTAAGCAAATTGGAGTGGGTCTAGGGTGTCAGGTAGGGTGGAGGTGATATGGTCCTTGACTAGTCTCTCAAAGCACTTCATGATGACGGAAGTGAGTGCTACGGGCGGTAGTCGTTTAGCTCAGTTACCTTAGCTTTCTTGGGAACAGGAACAATGGTGGCCCTCTTGAAGCATGTGGGAACAGCAGACTGGTATAGGGATTGATTGAATATGTCCGTAAACACACCGGCCAGCTGGTCTGCGCATGCTCTGAGGGCGCGGCTGGGGATGCCGTCTGGGCCTGCAGCCTTGCGAGGGTTAACACGTTTAAATGTCTTACTCACCTCGGCTGCAGTGAAGGAGAGACCGCATGTTTTCGTTGCAGGCCGTGTCAGTGGCACTGTATTGTCCTCAAAGCGGGCAAAAAGTTATTTAGTCTGCCTGGGAGCAAGACATCCTGGTTCGTGACTGGGCTGGGTTTCTTCTTGTAGTCCGTGATTGACTGTAGACCCTGCCACATGCCTCTTGTGTCTGAGCCATTGAATTGAGATTCCACTTTGTCTCTGTACTGACGCTTAGCTTGTTTAATAGCCTTGCGGAGGGAATAGCTGCATTGTTTATATTCGGACATGTTACCAGACACCTTGCCCTGATTAAAAGCAGTGGTTTGCGCTTTCAGTTTCACGCGAATGCTGCCATCAATCCACGGTTTCTGGTTTGGGAATGTTTTTATCGTTGCTATGGGAACGACATCTTCGACGCACGTTCTAATGAACTCGCACACCGAATCAGCGTATTCGTCAATATTTTCATCTGACGCAATACGAAACATGTCCCAGTCCACGTGATGGAAGCAGTCTTGGAGTGTGGAGTCAGCTTGGTCTGACCAGCGTTGGACAGACCTCAGCGTAGGAGCCTCTTGTTTAAGTTTCTGCCTGTAGGCAGGGATCAACAAAATGGAGTCGTGGTCAGCTTTTCCGAAAGGGGGGCGGGGCAGGGCCTTATATGCGTCGCGGAAGTTAGAGTAACAATGATCCAAGGTTTTACCACCCCTGGTTGCGCAATCGATATGCTGATAAAATTTAGGGAGTCTTGTTTTCAGATTAGCTTTGTTAAAATCCCCAGCTACAATGAATGCAGCCTCCGGATAAATGGTTCATCATATTTAACTCTTTGCATATTGAGCGAGACTGGTACTTCCTGATTTAGTTTTTGCTTGTAAGCAGGAATCTGGAGGATAGAGTTATGGTCAGATTTGCCAAATGGGGGGGTGAGGGATTGCTTGGTATGCATCTCTGTGTGTGGAGTAAAGGTGGAGTAAAGGTGGAGTAAAGGTGGAGTAAAGGTGGAAATGAAATGCACATGTGAAATGAGGTAAAACGGATTTAAGTTGAAAAGGTTTATAGTCCCTGGACACTAGGAACGCTGCTTTTGTTGGGAGGGGTGGGGTCTGTTGGGAGGGGGTGGAGTCTGTTGGGAGGGGGTGGAGTCTGTTGGGAGGGATTGTCTCCTGTATTCGTGTGTCTGTACCAGATTGGACTGTTTCGGTTTTTCACAATTGTTGTTTTGGTATTTTGTAGTGTTCACGTTTATGGTCTTTATTAACCATGTTGAACACTAACCACGCTGCGCTTTGGTCCTCTCCTTTGTCCACAGAAGAAAGCCGCTATAAGATATTACAATTTTTGAAAGTCCCCTTGGTAGGATGGTCTCAAACGGATCCCGTCTAGTCCTTAACCCTCCTGTTGTGTTCGTTTCATGTTAATGAATTCTGTGTCCCCGGTCCAAAATGGCCGCCCCATTATAGCTGATTATAAATCCATAATAATATATTTATTATCACCTAATGTTGTGATACATCTTTTTATCAACTTAAGTTCTTGTGAACACAACAAGTTTTGACCTTCTATTTGCTATTTATTGACCTGAGCTCATACAACTAGTTTTTTAGTAAAAAAAAAAAAGCACAATGTATGGATTACAAATACTCAGATTAAACATATTGTTTATCTAGCATCTTCACTGTCAGTTCTCTCCTCCTCACCAGTGTCATGATCAAAGATGTGATCAAGAGCATACAGGTGTTTGTTTGGTCATTATTTAATTTGACCTTTATTTAACTAGGCAAGTCAGTTAAGAAAAAATTCTTATCTTCAATGAAGGCCTAGGAACAGTGGGTTAACTGCCTGTTCAGGGGCAGAACGACAGATTTTTACCTTGTCAGCACGGGGATATGAACTTGCAACCTTTCGGTTACTAGCCCAACGCTCTAACCACTAGACTACCACCACTGCAGAATGAATCGTGAGCAAGGCCTCAAAAAAGATTTACCAGAGCTGTGAGAAAAGTTCTATATATTATTGATATTATTGAAACAATGTTGCGATTGTTTGTTAGAATGCATTCTGTGGTTCCTGTCGGGGAAAGATTCTATTGGGGAAGTCAAGAAGGGGAGTGAGGTGTGTGTGTGTGTGTGTGTGTGTGTGTGTGTGTGTGTGCTCAAACACACGTGCATGTGGGGGTCTGGAAAAGGAAGTATGTCCATCTGATGAATGGGCATGTGCCTGAACTCAATTTTATACACTAATTGTAGTCTCACCCATCATCTCATTTCTAATGACCGGTCATTTTTTAACCGTTAACAACACAGGTGTACAAAAGTTAAATAAAACACCCAAAATGTAACGAAAATCATCAAAATCCATTTTGTGTGTTCAGATGCCCTGTGTGGACAAAGTCATGAAACCTGATGACAATCAGATTAAATGAACTACACTTTTTCAGAGAGAAAATCGGTCCAATTCGACCTTGAACACAGCAGGAGGGTTAACCTCTGTCTACACGATGGCCAGTAGAACAGATGGTAGAGTTACCCACCAGGATCTGCGAATGACGGGGCGTTTGTTCCGGAAAGCAGCACTAAATCTTTCTCCTTGCTCTAATAGAACTGTTATGTGACTGCTAA
>NC_088399.1:100199176-100214176 GCF_034236695.1 Oncorhynchus nerka | reverse complement strand
TCTGTCCAGTCTCAACGTCAACAGTGAAGAGGCGACTCCCGGGATGCTGGCCTTCTAGGCAGAGTTCCTCTGTCCAGTCTCAACGTCAACAGTGAAGAGGCGACTCCTGGATGCTGACCTTCTAGGCAGAGTTCCTCTGTCCAGTCTCAACGTCAACAGTGAAGAGGCGACTCCGGGATGCTGGCCTTCTAGGCAGAGTTCCTCTGTCCAGTCTCAACGTCAACAGTGAAGAGGCGACTCGGGGATGCTGGCCTTCTAGGCAGAGTTCCTCTGTCCAGTCTCAACGTCAACAGTGAAGAGGCGACTCCTGGATGCTGGCCTTCTAAGCAGAGTTCCTCTGTCCAGTCTCAACGTCAACAGTGAAGAGGCGACTCCTGGATGCTGGCCTTCTAAGCAGAGTTCCTCTGTCCAGTCTCAACGTCAACAGTGAAGAGGTGACTCCGGGATGCTGGCCTTCAAGGCAGAGTTCCTCTGTCCAGTCTCAACGTCAACAGTGAAGAGGCGACTCCGGGATGCTGGCCTTCTAGGCAGAGTTCCTCTGTCCAGTCTCAACGTCAACAGTGAAGAGGTGACTCCGGGATGCTGGCCTTCTAGGCAGAGTTCCTCTGTCCAGTCTCAACGTCAACAGTGAAGAGGTGACTCCGGGATGCTGACCTTCTAGGCAGAGTTCCTCTGTCCAGTCTCAACGTCAACAGTGAAGAGCTGACTCCGGGATGCTGACCTTCTAGGCAGAGTTCCTCTGTCCAGTCTCAACGTCAACAGTGAAGAGGTTACTCCGGGATGCTGACCTTCTAGGCAGAGTTCCTCTGTCCAGTCTCAACATCAACAGTGAAGAGGCGACTCCCGGGATGCTGGCCTTCTAGGCAGAGTTCCTCTGTCCAGTCTCAACGTCAACAGTGAAGAGGTGACTCCGGGAGGCTGACCTTCTAGGCAGAGTTCCTCTGTCCAGTCTCAACGTCAACAGTGAAGAGGTGACTCCGGGAGGCTGGCCTTCTAGGCAGAGTTCCTCTGTCCAGTCTCAACGTCAACAGTGAAGAGGTGACTCCCGGGCTGCTGGCCTTCTAGGCAGAGTTCCTCTGTCCAGTCTCAACGTCAACAGTGAAGAGGTGACTCCGGGATGCTGGCCTGTAGGCAGAGTTCCTCTGTCCAGTCTGAACGTCAACAGTGAAGAGGCGACTCCCGGGCTGCTGGCCTTCTAAGCAGAGTTCCTCTGTCCAGTCTCAACGTCAACAGTGAAGAGGTGACTCCGGGATGCTGACCTTCTAGGCAGAGTTCCTCTGTCCAGTGTCTGTGTTCTTTTGCCCATCTTAATATTTTAATTTTATTGGCCAGACTGAGATATGGCTTTTTCTTTGCAACTATGTCTATAACTTCCATAGATCTCAGAGATAGCCTATAGGTCTATAACTAACATAGAACACATAGATAGCCTATAGGTCTATAACTACCATAGAACACAGAGATAGCCTATAGGTCTATAACTACCATAGAACACAGAGATAGCCTATAGGTATATAACTACCATAGAACACAGAGATAGCCTATAGGTCTATAACTACCATAGAACACAGAGATAGCCTATAGGTCTATAACTACCATAGAACACAGAGATAGCCTATAGGTCTATAACTACCATAGAACACAGAGATAGCCTATAGGTCTATAACTTCCATAGAACTCAGAGATAGCCTATAGGTCTATAACTACCACAGAAAACAGAGATAGCCTATAGGTCTATAACTACCATAGAACACAGAGAAATCCTATAGGTCTATAACTACCATATAACTCAGAGATAGCCTATAGGTCTATAACTACCATAGAACTCAGAGATAGCCTATAGGTCTATAACTACCATAGAACTCAGAGATAGCCTATAGACCTATAACTTCCATAGAACACATAGATAGCCTATAGGTCTATAACTACCATAGAACACAGAGATAGCCTATAGGTCTATAACTACCATAGAACACAGAGATAGCCTATCGGTCTATAACTACCATAGAACTCAGAGATAGCCTATAGACCTATAACTTCTATAGTACTCAGAGATAGCCTATAGACCTATAACTTCTATAGTACTCAGAGATAGCCTATAGGTCTATAACTACCATAGAACTCAGAGATAGCCTATAGACCTATAACTTCCATAGAACACAGAGATAGCCTATAGGTCTATAACTACCATGGAACACATAGATAGCCTATAGGTCTATAACTACCATAGAACACAGAGATAGCCTATAGGTCTATAACTACCATAGAACACAGAGATAGCCTATAGGTCTATAACTACCATAGAACTCAGAGATAGCCTATAGGTCTATAACTACCATAGAACTCAGAGATAGCCTATAGGTCTATAACTACCATAGAACTCAGAGATAGCCTATAGACCTATAACTTATATAGTACTCAGAGATAGCCTATAGGTCTATAACTACCATAGAACACAGAGATAGCCTATAGGTCTATAACTACCATAGAACTCAGAGATAGCCTATAGACCTAAAACTTCTATAGTACTCAGAGATAGCCTATAGGTCTATAACTACCATAGAACTCAGAGATAGCCTATAGACCTATAACTTATATAGTACTCAGAGATAGCCTATAGGTCTATAACCACCATAGAACACAGAGATAGCCTATAGGTCTATAACTACCATAGAACTCAGAGATAGCCTATAGGTCTATAACTACCATAGAACACAGAGATAGCCTATAGGTCTATAACTACCATAGAACTCAGAGATAGCCTATAGGTCTATAACTACCATAGAACTCAGAGATAGCCTATATGTCTATAACTACCATAGAACTCAGAGATAGCCTATAGACCTATAACTTATATAGTACTCAGAGATAGCCTATAGGTCTATAACTACCATAGAACACAGAGATAGCCTATAGGTCTATAACTACCATAGAACTCAGAGATAGCCTATAGACCTAAAACTTCTATAGTACTCAGAGATAGCCTATAGGTCTATAACTACCATAGAACTCAGAGATAGCCTATAGACCTATAACTTATATAGTACTCAGAGATAGCCTATAGGTCTATAACTACCATAGAACACAGAGATAGCCTATAGGTCTATAACTACCATAGAACTCAGAGATAGCCTATAGGTATATAACTTATATAGTACTCAGAGATAGCCTATAGGTCTATAACTACCATAGAACACAGAGATAGCCTATAGGTCTATAACTACCATAGAACACAGAGATAGCCTATCGGTCTATAACTACCATAGAACTCAGAGATAGCCTATAGACCTATAACTTCTATAGTACTCAGAGATAGCCTATAGACCTATAACTTCTATAGTACTCAGAGATAGCCTATAGGTCTATAACTACCATAGAACTCAGAGATAGCCTATAGACCTATAACTTCCATAGAACACAGAGATAGCCTATAGGTCTATAACTACCATGGAACACAGAGATAGCCTATAGGTCTATAACTACCATAGAACACAGAGATAGCCTATAGGTCTATAACTACCATAGAACACAGAGATAGCCTATAGGTCTATAACTACCATAGAACTCAGAGATAGCCTATAGGTCTATAACTACCATAGAACTCAGAGATAGCCTATAGGTCTATAACTACCATAGAACTCAGAGATAGCCTATAGACCTATAACTTATATAGTACTCAGAGATAGCCTATAGGTCTATAACTACCATAGAACACAGAGATAGCCTATAGGTCTATAACTACCATAGAACTCAGAGATAGCCTATAGACCTAAAACTTCTATAGTACTCAGAGATAGCCTATAGGTCTATAACTACCATAGAACTCAGAGATAGCCTATAGACCTATAACTTATATAGTACTCAGAGATAGCCTATAGGTCTATAACTACCATAGAACACAGAGATAGCCTATAGGTCTATAACTACCATAGAACTCAGAGATAGCCTATAGGTCTATAACTACCATAGAACTCAGAGATAGCCTATAGACCTATAACTTATATAGTACTCAGAGATAGCCTATAGGTCTATAACTACCATAGAACACAGAGATAGCCTATAGGTCTATAACTACCATAGAACTCAGAGATAGCCTATAGACCTAAAACTTCTATAGTACTCAGAGATAGCCTATAGGTCTATAACTACCATAGAACACAGAGATAGCCTATAGGTCTATAACTACCATAGAACTCAGAGATAGCCTATAGGTCTATAACTACCATAGAACACAGAGATAGCCTATAGGTCTATAACTACCATAGAACTCAGAGATAGCCTATAGGTCTATAACTACCATAGAACTCAGAGATAGCCTATAGGTCTATAACTACCATAGAACTCATAGATAGCCTATAGACCTATAACTTCTATAGTACTCAGAGATAGCCTATAGGTCTATAACTACCATAGAACACAGAGATAGCCTATAGGTCTATAACTACCATAGAACTCAGAGATAGCATATAGACCTATAACTTCCATAGAACACAGAGATAGCCTATAGGTCTATAACTACCATAGAACACAGAGATAGCCTATAGGTCTATAACTACCATAGAACACAGAGATAGCCTATAGGTCTATAACTACCATAGAACTCAGAGATAGCCTATAGACCTAAAACTTCTATAGTACTCAGAGATAGCCTATAGGTCTATAACTACCATAGAACTCAGAGATAGCCTATAGACCAGAGATAATAGGTCTATAGAACACAGAGATAGCCTATAGGTCTATAACTACCATAGAACACAGAGATAGCCTATAGGTCTATAACTACCATAGAACTCAGAGATAGCCTATAGGTCTATAACTACCATAGAACACAGAGATAGCCTATAGGTCTATAACTACCATAGAACACAGAGATAGCCTATAGGTCTATAACTACCATAGAACTCAGAGATAGCCTATAGGTCTATAACTACCATAGAACACAGAGATAGCCTATAGGTCTATAACTACCATAGAACACAGAGATAGCCTATAGGTCTATAACTACCATAGAACACAGAGATAGCCTATAGGTCTATAACTACCATAGAACACAGAGATAGCCTATATACCTATAACTTCTATAGTACTCAGAGATAGCCTATAGACCTATAACTTCTATAGTACTCAGAGATAGCCTATAGGTCTATATCTTCCATAGAACACAGAGATAGCCTATAGGTCTATAACTTCCATAGAACTCAGAGATAGCCTATAGACCTATATCTTCTATAGTACTCAGAGATAGCCTATAGGTCTATAACTACCATAGAACACAGATATAGCCTATAGGTCTATAACTACCATAGAACACAGAGATAGCCTATAGGTCTATAACTACCATAGAACTCAGAGATAGCCTATAGACCTATAACTTCCATAGAACACAGAGATAGCCTATAGGTCTATAACTACCATAGAACACAGAGATAGCCTATAGGTCTATAACTTCCATAGATCTCAGAGATAGCCTATAGGTCTATAACTACCATAGAACACAGAGATAGCCTATAGGTCTATAACTACCATAGAACACAGAGATAGCCTATAGGTCTATAACTTCCATAGAACTCAGAGATAGCCTATAGGTCTATAACTTCCATAGAACTCAGAGATAGCCTATAGGTCTATAACTACCATAGAACTCAGAGATAGCCTATAGGTCTATAACTACCATAGAACACAGAGATAGCCTATAGGCCTATAACTACCATAGAACACAGAGATAGCCTATAGACCTATAACTTCTATAGTACTCAGAGATAGCCTATAGGTCTATAACTTCCATAGAACTCAGAGATAGCCTATAGATCTATAACTTCTATAGTACTCAGAGATAGCCTATAGGTCTATAACTACCATAGAACTGAGAGATAGCCTATAGGTCTATAACTACCATAGAACACAGAGATAGCCTATAGGTCTATAACTACCATAGAACTCAGAGATAGCCTATAGACCTATAACTTCTATAGTACTCAGAGATAGCCTATAGGTCTATAACTTCCATAGAACTCAGAGATAGCCTATAGACCTATAACTTCTATAGTACTCAGAGATAGCCTATAGGTCTATAACTACCATAGAACTCAGAGATAGCCTATAGGTCTATAACTACCATAGATCTCAGAGATAGCCTATAGGTCTATAACTACCATATAACTCAGAGATAGCCTATAGGTCTATAACTACCATAGAACACAGAGATAGCCTATAGGTCTATAACTACCATAGAACACAGAGATAGCCTATAGGTCTATAACTACCATAGAACACAGAGATAGCCTATAGGTCTATAACTACCATAGAACTCAGAGATAGCCTATAGACCTAAAACTTCTATAGTACTCAGAGATAGCCTATAGGTCTATAACTACCATAGAACTCAGAGATAGCCTATAGACCTATAACTTCTATAGTACTCAGAGATAGCCTATAGGTCTATAACTACCATAGAACACAGAGATAGCCTATAGGTCTATAACTACCATAGAACACAGAGATAGCCTATAGGTCTATAAATTCCATAGAACTCAGAGATAGCCTATAGGTCTATAACTACCATATAACTCAGATATAGCCTATAGGTCTATAACTACCATAGAACTCAGAGATAGCCTATAGACCTATAACTTCTATAGTACTCAGAGATAGCCTATAGGTCTATAACTTCCATAGAACTCAGAGATAGCCTATAGACCTATAACTTCTATAGTACTCAGAGATAGCCTATAGGTCTATAACTACCATAGAACTGAGAGATAGCATATAGGTCTATAACTACCATAGAACACAGAGATAGCCTATAGGTCTATAACTACCATAGAACTCAGAGATAGCCTATATACCTATAACTTCTATAGTACTCAGAGATAGCCTATAGGTCTATAACTTCCATAGAACTCAGAGATAGCCTATAGACCTATAACTTCTATAGTACTCAGAGATAGCCTATAGGTCTATAACTACCATAGAACTCAGATATAGCCTATAGGTCTATAACTACCATATATCTCAGAGATAGCCTATAGGTCTATAACTACCATAGAACTCAGAGATAGCCTATAGGTCTATAACTACCATAGAACACAGAGATAGCCTATAGGTCTATAACTACCATAGAACTCAGAGATAGCCTATAGGTCTATAACTACCATAGAACACAGAGATAGCCTATAGGTCTATAACTACCATAGAACACAGAGATAGCCTATAGGTCTATAACTACCATAGAACTCAGAGATAGCCTATAGGTCTATAACTACCATAGAACTCAGAGATAGCCTATAGACCTATAACTTATATAGTACTCAGAGATAGCCTATAGGTCTATAACTACCATAGAACTCAGAGATAGCCTATAGACCTATAACTTCTATAGTACTCACAGATAGCCTATAGGTATATAACTACCATAGAACTCAGAGATAGCCTATAGACCTATAACTTCTATAGTACTCAGAGATAGCCTATAGGTCTATAACTACCATAGAACTCAGAGATAGCCTATAGGTCTATAACTTCCATAGAACACAGAGATAGCCTATAGGTCTATAACTACCATAGAACACAGAGATAGCCTATAGGTCTATAACTACCATAGAACTCAGAGATAGCCTATAAGTCTATAACTACCATAGAACACAGAGATAGCCTATAGGTCTATAACTACCATAGAACACAGAGATAGCCTATAGGTCTATAACTACCATAGAACACAGAGATAGCCTATAGGTCTATAAATTCCATAGAACTCAGAGATAGCCTATAGGTCTATAACTACCATAGAACACAGAGATAGCCTATAGGTCTATAACTACCATAGAAGCTCAGAGATAGCCTATAGGTCTATAACTACCATAGAACACAGAGATAGCCTATAGGCCTATAACTACCATAGAACTCAGATATAGCCTATAGGTCTATAACTACCATATAACTCAGAGATAGCCTATAGACCTATAACTTCTATAGTACTCAGAGATAGCCTATAGGTCTATAACTACCATAGAACACAGAGATAGCATATAGGTCTATAACTACCATAGAACTCAGAGATAGCCTATAGGTCTATAACTACCATAGAACACAGAGATAGCCTATAGGTCTATAACTACCATAGAACACGGAGATAGCCTATAGGTCTATAACTACCATAGAACTCAGAGATAGCCTATAGGTCTATAACTACCATAGAACTCAGAGATAGCCTATAGACCTATATCTTCCATAGAACTCAGAGATAGCCTATAGACCTATATCTTCCATAGAACACAGAGATAGCCTATAGACCTATATCTTCCATAGAACTCAGAGATAGCCTATATACTTATATCTTCCATAGAACATAGAGATAGCCTATAGACCTATATCTTCCATAGAACTCAGAGATAGCCTATAGACCTATATCTTCCATAGAACTCAGAGATAGCCTATAGACCTATAACTACCATAGAACTCAGAGATAGCCTATATGTCTATAACTTCCATAGATCTCAGAGATAGCCTATATGTCTATAACTACCATAGAACACAGAGATAGCCTATAGGTCTATAACTTCTATAGAACACAGAGATAGCCTATAGTTCTATAACTACCATAGAACACAGAGATAGCCTATAGGTCTATAACTTCCATAGAACTCAGAGATAGCCTATATGTCTATAACTTCCATAGAACTCAGAGATAGCCTATAGGTCTATAACTACCATATAACATAGAGATAGCCTATAGGTCAATGTGGCAGTAGGTCTATAACTGCTAAATGTCAACTAAGTCAAAATAGGCTGGCTAAAGCCAACAAATGAAAATGGGTTATTTCATGAATCTCTCTCCTTGCTGTGATGGGAGATTTATCAAATAAACAATCAAAATGGCATACGAATCACACAATGAAACAATAACAATGCTAGAATCGGTAAGAGACAGCTGTGCCATTCTGGAGAGAGACTGGCCTATATTTTCACCTCTCCCCTTCTTCCTGTCTCAACATTTGAATTTATACTCAAGCCACAGTATCTTCAAACATATTTAAGATGTTTTTGTTAACTGACAGCCGCAACTCAGTAATCAGCTAGGCCTGTTGTCACTCTGCTGCCCATGAGCTTGTGATATGAAACAATACACAGCTATTTTTCTTTTTAAATAAGCTAATGATCCTTGATTCCTCTGTGGCTAAATCATGTTGATTTTGAAGGACTTCATGTACACTGATCAACAAATAAAGGGAACACTTAAACAACACCATGTCACTCCAAGTCAATCACACTTCTGTGAAATCAAACTGCCCACTTAAGAAGCAACACTGATTGAGAATACATTTCACATACTGTTGTGCAAATGGAATAGACAACAGGTGGAAATTATAGGCAATTAGCAAGACACCCCCAATAAAGGAGTGGTTCTGTAGTTGGGGACCACAGACCACTTCTCAGTTCCTATGCTTCCTGGCTGATGTTTTGGTCACTTTTGAATGCTGGCAGTGCTTTCACTCTAGTGGTAGCATGAGACGGAGTCTACAACCCACACAAGTGGCTCAGGTAGTGCAGCTCATCCAGGATGGTACATCAATGCGAGCTGTGGCAAGAAGGTTTGCTGTGTCTGTCAGCGTAGTGTCCAGAGCATGGAGGTGCTACCAGGAGACAGGCCAGTACATCAGGAGACGTGGAGGAGGCCGTAGGAGGGAAACAACCCAGCAGCAGGACCGCTACCTCCGCCTTTGTGCAAGGAGGAGCAGGAGGAGCACTGCCAGACCCCTGCAAAATGACCTTCAGCAGGCCACAAATGTGCATGTGTATGAGGGCCCGACGTCCACAGGTGGGGGTTGTGCTTACAGCCCAACACCGTGCAGGACGTTTGGCATTTGCCAGAGAACACCAAGATTGGCAAATTCGCCACTGGCGCCCTGTGCTCTTCACAGATGAAAGCAGGTTCACACTGAGCACATGTG
Organism: Oncorhynchus nerka; assembly: GCF_034236695.1. Lineage (NCBI taxonomy): Eukaryota > Metazoa > Chordata > Actinopteri > Salmoniformes > Salmonidae > Oncorhynchus > Oncorhynchus nerka. The sequence goes on along the minus strand of NC_088399.1, from coordinate 100,204,229 downwards.
ACAGACGTGACAGAGTCTGGAGACGCCATGGAGAACGTTCTGCCTGCAACATCCTCCAGCATGACCGGTTTGGCGGTGGGTCAGTCATGGTGTGGGGTGGCATTTCTTTGGGAGGCCGCACAGCCCTCCATGTGCTCGCCAGAGGTAGGTTGGCCCTGGGTTCCTCCTAATGCAAGACAATGCTAGACCTCATGTGGCTGGAGTGTGTCAGCAGTGGGCGGATGCTTTAGTCCAGGTCTGGGAGGAGATCCCTCAGGAGACACCTCATCAGGAGCATGCCCAGGTATTGTAGGGAGGTCATACAGGCACGTGGAGGCCACACACACTACTGAGCCTCATTTTGACTTGTTTTAAGGACAAGTTGGATTTTAGTGTCCCCTTTATTTTGGTGTTATCCCAGGTGTTCTGTCTAGAATGGTGTTATCCCAGGTGTTCTGTCTAGAATGGTGTTATCCGGCGATTTGCATTTTGCCAAATGTTTGAAAGTGCTGTTTTATTGGCTGGTTCAATACAGGAGTTGGGTGTTGTGTTCAGATGAATTGCCGTAATATAAACGTGATTTCTGTGTCTCTGAGCACAGTGGGTGGACGACCTAATGGATTCAGCACCTAATGCGTATGGGTCCGGTACATTTCTCTAATGGCCGGTAAACTCTAATCTTACCGGTAACGTTATCCGGGACAAATCTTCCTTACAGAAACCCTGAATCGCACACATCCACTCCCATTGAAAAACTGGTACAACAATACCCACACACACACACACAGCTACACAACTACGCACACACACATACACAACTACACACACATACACAGCTACACAATTAACACATACACAGTTACACGCACACACGCACACACACACACACACACACACACACACACACACACACACACACACACACACACACACACACACACACACACACACACACACCTCTCTTGGTCCCCAGACTTACTTTTACACTTGGGTAGGGTGTTGCTCCACTGTCCGTTGGACTGGCAGAGAGACTCCACCACCCCCTGCAGGATGTACCCAGAGTGACACAGGAAGTGCACCACGCTGTTCAGGTTGAACTGTGTTCCCTGGGTAACGCCAAAGGTAGGGTTGCCCGGGTGACCGCATGTGATTGCTACGGACAAAAATAAGACACAAATATCCATCACTATCAATGAACCTGAAATCAACTGTCAACACGAGCCAAAAACACATACATTATCGGACGACCGAAGACTACAAGCCCCCTGTAGGACGACCCAAAACTACAAGCCCCCTATAGGACGACCCAAGACTACAAGCCCCATATAGGACGACCCAAGACTACAAGCCCCCTATAGGACGACCCAAGACTACACGTCCCCTATAGGACGACCAAAGACTACAAGCCCCTATAGGACGACCCAAGACTACAAGCCCCTATAGGACGACCCAAGACTACAAGCCCCTATAGGACGACCCAAGACTACAAGCCCCCTACAGGACGACCCAAGACTACAAGCCCCTGTAGGACGACCCAAGACTACAAGCCCCTGTAGGACGACCCAAGACTACAAGCCCCTGTAGGACGACCCAAGACTACAAGCCCCTGTAGGAAGACCCAAGACTACAATCCCCTATAGGACGACCCAAGACTACAAGCCCCTGTAGGACGACCCAAGACTACAAGCCCCTGTAGGACGACCCAAGACTACAATCCCCTATAGGACGACCCAAGACTACAAGCCCCTGTAGGACGACCCAAGACTACAAGCCCCTGTAGGACGGCCCAAGACTACAAGCCCCTGTAGGACGACCCAAGACTACAAGCCCCCTATAGGACGACCCAAGACTACAATCCCCCTATAGGACGACCGAAGACTAGAAGCCCCCTATAGGACGACCCAAGACTACAATCCCCCTATAGGATGACCCAAGACTTCAAGCCCCCTATAGGACGACCCAAGACTACAAGCCCCCTATAGGACCTTCCAAGACTACAAGCCCCCTATAGGACGACCCAAGACTACAAGCCCCTATAGGACGACCCAAGACTACAATCCCCCTATAGGACGACCCAAGACTACAAGCCCCCTATAGGACGACCCAAGACTACAAGCCCCTATAGGACGACCCAAGACTACAAGCCCCCCTATAGGACGACCCAAGACTACAAGCCCCTATAGGACGACCCAAGACTACAAGCCCCCAAGACTACACCCAAGACCCCCTATAGGGACGACCAAGAGCCCCTATAGACTACCCAAGACTACAATCCCCCCTATAGGACGACCCAAGACTACAAGCCCCCTATAGGACGACCCAAGACTACAAGACCCCTATAGGACGACCCAAGACTACAAGCCCCTATAGGACGACCCAAGACTACAAGCCCCCTACAGGACGACCCAAGACTACAAGCCCCTGTAGGACGACCCAAGACTACAAGCCCCTGTAGGACGACCCAAGACTACAAGCCCCTGTAGGACGACCCAAGACTACAAGCCCCTGTAGGAAGACCCAAGACTACAATCCCCTATAGGACGACCCAAGACTACAAGCCCCTGTAGGACGACCCAAGACTACCCAAGACTACAATCCCCTATAGGACGACCCAAGACTACAAGCCCCTGTAGGACGACCCAAGACTACAAGCCCCTGTAGGACGGCCCAAGACTACAAGCCCCTATAGGACGACCCAAGACTACAAGCCCCCTATAGGACGACCCAAGACTACAATCCCCCTATAGGACGACCGAAGACTAGAAGCCCCCTATAGGACGACCCAAGACTACAATCCCCCTATAGGATGACCCAAGACTTCAAGCCCCCTATAGGACGACCCAAGACTACAAGCCCCCTATAGGACGACCCAAGACTACAAGCCCCCTATAGGACGACCCAAGACTACAATCCCCCTATAGGACGACCCAAGACTACAATCCCCCTATAGGACGACCGAAGACTAGAAGCCCCCTATAGGACGACCCAAGACTACAATCCCCCTATAGGACGACCCAAGACTACAAGCCCCCTATAGGACGACCCAAGACTACAAGCCCCCTATAGGACGACACAAGACTACAAGCCCCCTATAGGACGACCCAAGACTACAAGCCCCCTATAGGACGACCCAAGACTACAAGCCCCCTATAGGATGACAGAAGACTACAAGCCCCCTATAGGACGACCCAAGACTACAGGCCCCCTATAGGACGACCGGATACTACAAGCCCCTATAGGACGACCCAAGACTACAAGCCCCTATAGGACGACCCAAGACTACAAACCCCTGTAGGACGACCCAAGACTACAAGCCCCTATAGGACGACCCAAGACTACAAGCCCCATATAGGACGACCCAAGACTACAGGCCCCCTATAGGACGACCCAAGACTACAGGCCCCCTATAGGACGACCGGATACTACAAGCCCCTATAGGACGACCCAAGACTACAAGCCCCTATAGGACGACCCAAGACTACAAACCCCTGTAGGACGACCCAAGACTACAAGCCCCCTATAGGACGACCGAAGACTAGAAGCCCCCTATAGGACGACCCAAGACTACAATCCCCCTATAGGACGACCCAAGACTACAAGCCCCCTATAGGTCGACTCAAGACCACATTTACCTCAAAACCACTATCTCTGGGTACCATATCATAGCCACTATCTCTGGGTACTGTTTCACCCATATCATAGCCACTATCTCTGGGTACTGTTTAACCCATATCATAGCCACTATCTCTGGGTACTGTTTAACCCATATCATAGCCACTATCTCTGGGTTTAACCCATATCATAGCCACTATCTCTGGGTACCATATCATAGCCACTATCTCTGGGTACTGTTTCACCCATATCATAGCCACTATCTCTGGGTACTTACGGACACAGACAGGGGTGCGCCCAGACCAGCGGTGGTCCTGTTCACAGATGCGTACAGACACCCCGATGAGTCTGAATCCCGGGTTACACTGGTAGACCACACTACCTCTGTAGTTATAGTTCTCTCCTATGATCTGACCATTCACTATTGGTTCTGGGGTACCGCAGTGACCCGCTAGAGACGAGGGACAGAACAGAGAGAGACAAAGGATACAGTCACATATGCATACAGGGATATATTCTGTTTGTCATAAATAGGTCCTACATATATAGCCTAAAATAAAAACACAATGGTTGACCAAACACGATGTCTGGTTCTTTGTGAAAATAGCTTAATGTTAATTAAGAGAAGATAAAATACAAAACGGGAATTGAATTTACCGAGACACTGGACCTGAGATCCACTCCAGAGGCCATTGGACATGCACTCTCTGACCCGGGAACCAACCAGCGTATAGCCTGTGTTACAGGAGAAGATGGCTGTCGCTCCGAACACCGTCAGAGTCCCGATCTTATTACCATTCGGAGGAGTGCCCAGGTCCCCACAGGAGATTACTGCGGAGAGGAGAGGAGATGGGAGGAGAAGAGAGGAGAGGAGGGGAGGAGAGGAGTGGAGAGGAGATGGGAGGAGAAGAGAGGGGAGGAGAGGAGGGGAGAGGAGATGGGAGGAGAAGAGAAGAGAGAGAGGGGAGGGGAGAAGAGAGGAGAGAGAGAGGGAGGGGGGGAGGAGAGGAGTGGAGAGGAGATGGGAGAAGAGAGGGGAGGAGAAGAGAGGGGAGAGGAGAGGAGATGGGAGAAGAGAGGGGAGGAGAAAAGAGGAGAGGAGGGGAGGAGTGGAGAGGAGAGGAGAGGAGAGGAGGAGAGGAGTGGAGAGGAGAGGAGAGGAGGGGAGGAGAGGAGTGGAGAGGAGAGGAGATGGGAGGAGAAGAGAGGGGAGGAGAGGAGGGGAGGGACACATTCATATGTTCAACTTGGTTTATTTCATTTGGTTTTGATGTCATCCTTTTTGTTGGATGAAGGTTTCCTCTCTGTGTTCATCAAGGCCAATCTCTCTCGCTCATATCTGTGTTCATCAAGGCCAATCTCTCTCTTCCTATCTGTGTTCATCAAGGCCAATCTCTCTCTCCTATCTGTGTTCATCAAGGCCAATCTCTCTCTCTCCTCTCTGTGTTCATCAAGGCCAATC
>NC_088399.1:100181676-100184176 GCF_034236695.1 Oncorhynchus nerka | reverse complement strand
GCCCTTTCAAGCTTAACATCCTTATCATTTATCGCCCTCCAGGTTCCCTCGGAGAGTTCATCAATGAGCTTGATGCCTTGATAAGCTCCTTTCCTGAGGACGGCTCACCTCTCACAGTTCTGGGCGACTTTAACCTCCCCACGTCTACCTTCGACTCATTCCTCTCTGCCTCCTTCTTTCCACTCCTCTCCTCTTTTGACCTCACCCTCTCACCTTCCCCCTACTCACAAGGCAGGCAATACGCTCGACCTCATCTTTACTAGATGCTGTTCCTCCACTAACCTCATTGCAACTCCCCTCCAAGTCTCCGACCACTACCTTGTATCCTTTTCCCTCTCGCTCTCATCCAACACTTCCCACACTGCCCCTACTCGGATGGTATCGCGCCGTCCCAACCTCCGCTCTCTCTCCCCGCTACTCTCTCCTCTTCCATCCTATCATCTCTTCCCTCTGCTCAAACCTTCTCCAACCTATCTCCTGATTCTGCCTCCTCAACCCTCCTCTCCTCCCTTTCTGCATCCTTTGACTCTCTATGTCCCCTATCCTCCAGGCCGGCTCGGTCCTCCCCTCCCGCTCCGTGGCTCGGCGACTCATTGCGAGCTCACAGAACAGGGCTCCGGGCAGCCGAGCGGAAATGGAGGAAAACTCGCCTCCCCTGCGGACCTGGCATCCTTTCACTCCCTCCTCTCTACATTTTCCTCCTCTGTCTCTGCTGCTAAAGCCACTTTCTACCACTCTAAATTCCAAGCATCTGCCTCTAACCCTAGGAAGCTCTTTGCCACCTTCTCCTCCCTCTTGGATCCTCCCCCTCCTCCCTCTCTGCAGATGACTTCGTCAACCATTTTGAAAAGAAGGTCGACGACATCCGATCCTCGTTTGCTAAGTCAAACGACACCGCTGGTTCTGCTCACACTGCCCTACCCTGTGCTCTGACCTCTTTCTCCCCTCTCTCTCCAGATGACATCTCGCGTCTTGTGACGGCCCGGCCGCCCAACAACCTGCCCGCTTGACCCTATCCCCTCCTCTCTTCTCCAGACCATCTCCGGTGACCTTCTCCCTTACCTCACCTCGCTCATCAACTCATCCCTGACCGCTGGCTACGTCCCTCCTGTCTTCAAGAGAGCGAGAGTTGCACCCCTTCTGAAAAAACCTACACTCGATCCCTCCGATGTCAACAACTACAGACCAGTATCCCTTCTTTCTTTTCTCTCCAAAACTCTTGAACGTGCCGTCCTTGGCCAGCTCTCCCGCTATCAAGAATGACCTTCTTGATCCAAATCAGTCAGGTTTCAAGACTAGTCATTCAACTGAGACTGCTCTTCTCTGTATCACGGAGGCGCTCCGCACTGCTAAAGCTAACTCTCTCTCCTCTGCTCTCATCCTTCTAGACCTATCGGCTGCCTTCGATACTGTGAACCATCAGATCCTCCTCTCCACCCTCTCCGAGTTGGGCATCTCCGGCGCGGAACCACGCTTGGATTGCGTCCTACCTGACAGGTCGCTCCTACCAGGTGGCGTGGCGAGAATCCGTCTCCTCACCACGTGCTCTCACCACTGGTGTCCCCCAGGGCTCTGTTCTAGGCCCTCTCCTATTCTCGCTATACACCAAGTCACTTGGCTCTGTCATAACCTCACATGGTCTCTCCTATCATTGCTATGCAGACGACACACAATTAATCTTCTCCTTTCCCCCTTCTGACGACCAGGTGGCGAATCGCATCTCTGCATGTCTGGCAGACATATCAGTGTGGATGACGGATCATCACCTCAAGCTGAACCTCGGCAAGACGGAGCTGCTCTTCCTCCCGGGAAGGACTGCCCGTTCCATGATCTCGCCATCACGGTTGACAACTCCATTGTGTCCTCGTCCCAGAGCGCTAAGAACCTTGGCGTGATCCTGGACAACACCCTGTCGTTCTCAAATAACATCAAGGCGGTGGCCCGTTCCTGTAGGTTCATGCTCTACAACATCCGCAGAGTACGACCCTGCCTCACACAGGAAGCGGCGCAGGTCTAATCCAGGCACTTGTCATCTCTCGTCTGGATTACTGCAACTCGCTGTTGGCTGGGCTCCCTGCCTGTGCCATTAAACCCCTACAACTCATCCAGAACGCCGCAGCCCGTCTGGTGTTCAACCTTCCCAAGTTCTCTCACGTCACCCCGCTCCTCCGCTCTCTCCACTGGCTTCCAGTTGAAGCTCGCATCCGCTACAAGACCATGGTGCTTGCCTACGGAGCTGTGAGGGGAACGGCACCTCAGTACCTCCAGGCTCTGATCAGGCCCTACACCCAAACAAGGGCACTGCGTTCATTCACCTCTGGCCTGCTCGCCTCCCTACCACTGAGGAAGTACAGTTCCCGCTCAGCCCAGTCAAAACTGTTCGCTGCTCTGGCCCCCCAATGGTGGAACAAACTCCCTCACGACGCCAGGACAGCGGAGTCAATCACCACCTTCCGGAGACACCTGAAACCCCACCTCTTTAAGGAATACCTAGGATAGG
>NC_088399.1:100161676-100176676 GCF_034236695.1 Oncorhynchus nerka | reverse complement strand
CTCTTTCTCTCTCTCTCTCTCTCTCTCTGTCTCTCTCTGTCTCTCTCCGTCTCTCTCTGTCTCAACAAAATGCTCGGCACCAGCTTTCACATCCATCTAGATCCTCACTTCCCTGCTTTCCTCTGTTTTCTCCTTCCCTCACTCCCTGCTCCACATTGCTCCTCTGCTTATTACATAACCTCTTACTGCATTATCAGGTATTTTCATTCTCTTTCTGGGTGACAGGTTGTGGAGTGTGTGTCAGTTGGAACTGTTGTCCCTGGGGATAAAGGTTCTCTTCAACAGGAGACACAATTACTTGTCCATTTTCCATTCTCTCCCCTCTCTTCTCTCTCTCTTTCTCTAGCCCCTCTCTTCTCGTCTCTTCTCTTCTCTTATCTTCTCTCTCTCTTCTCTATCCCCTCTCTTCTCTCTCTCTTTCTCTATCCCCTCTCTTCTCTCTCTCTTTCTCTAGCACCTCTCTTCTCTTCTCTCTCTCTTCTCTCTCTCTTCTCTCTCTCTTTCTCTAGCCCCTCTCTTCTCTCTCTCTTTCTCTAGCCCCTCTCTTCTCTTGCTCTTCTCTTCTCTTGCCCCTCTCTTCTCTTCTCTCTTTCTCTTCTCTCTCTTTCTCTCATTCTCTATCCCCTCTCTTTCTCTAGCCCCTCTCTTCTCTTCTCTTCTCTTCTCTTCTCTTCTCTATCCCCTCTATCCCCTCTCTTCTCTATTCTCTTCTCTCCCTCTCTCTCCCTCGCTCTCTGTTTTTCTTTCTTTCTCTCAGAGAGAGAGAGAGAGAGACACAGAGAGAGAGAGAGAGAGAGAGAAAGACAGAAAAGAGAGACAGAAAACTTAAACAAACCACAGAACCGTAGTTCATTGGCTACAGACCTCACTCTGTTTATAACACCTCAACAGTCTCTTCCACTGAACACAACAGCACAACAGAGTGACTTACACCTCAGAAGTCTCTTAAAAAATGACTCATCCACCCCATGGGACTGAAGACACAACAACACACCAGGAGAACTACGATGTGGCTGCTGAATCTATGAACAGACAACGAGGGAGCCAGTGGACCCACGGGAGAGAGAGAAAGACAGATAGAGGGAGGGAAAGAGAGAACAGAGATGATGGGAGAGAGTCGGAGAGAGAGAGAGAGAGAGAGAGAGAGAGACAGAGAGAGAGAGAGAGAGAGAGAGAGAGAGAGAGAGAGAGAGAGAGAGAGAGAGAGAGAACAAAGGCACACCTCTGACGGGTCAGGGTGTGATGGCGCAGCACTCTCAGGACGCAGGGGTGTCTCGTCTTAGAGCCAAATACAACTCAGATTTGAGTGTGTAACTCAACGTTTCTACCAAACCAACACATTATTTATTTGCACTTAAAATGCATGGCACACATACACAAAACATTAGGAACACCTTTCCATGACAGACTGACCTTATTGATGTCACCTGTTAAATCCACTTCAGTGTAGATGAAGGTGAGGAGACATGTAGATGAAGGGGAGGAGTCAGGTTAAAGATGAAGGGGAGGAGTCAGGTTAAAGATGAAGGGGAGGAGTCAGGTTAAAGGTGAAGGGGAGGAGTCAGGTTAAAGATGAAGGGGAGGAGACAGGTTAAATATGAAGGGGAGGAGTTAAAAGGGTTAAAGGTTAAGTAGGGATCCCTTACTGCTAGGATCGACGTGACAACATCTGGTAAACTGCAGAGCGCGAAATTCAAAAATAGTACTAATAATATTATATATTAAACATTCATTAAAATACAAGTGTTTTGCATCGTTTTAAGCATTGAAAAGTCCAATGACCTCAAAATAAAAATCCTGGATGGTTTGTCTTCAGGGTTTCAGTTCTGTTATCCTCACATTAATTTAACAGTTTTATAAAACTTTAGAGTGTTTTCTACTATATATATATATATATATATATACTACCATGCATCCTAGCTTCTGAGTAACAGGCAGTTTACTTTGGGCACCTCAGTCATCCTTTGAGACAGTTGCGACATGGATTGCGTATGTGTGTCACCCAGAGGGTGAATGGACAAGACAAAAGATGTATGTGCCTCTGAACAGGGGTATGGTAGTAGGTGCCAGGCGCACTGGTTTCTGTCAACATCTGTAAGCTCCCATGAATCAGGTCAGGGCTCCAACAGAAGTGTCAGAGTAGATCACTTTTGATCTAGAGTCAGGTCAACCCTGTCCACGTAATCCTGATGGTAGATCAGCACCCCTACTCTGAGACACTGTGTGGATAAGGGTCCAACTCCTATTAACGGCAGATAAGGGAATGTCCTACCTTCACAGGAGGGAGGAGGTCCCTGAAATTCCAGGTGAGTCCCCAGACGACAGGTCAGAATGTTGTTCCCACTCAACTGGTACCCTGGTAGACACCTGTAACGCACTATGTCACCTGGAGGAGGAGGAGAGGGAGGGAGAGAGAGAGAGAGAGAGAGAGAGAGAGGGAGGGAGGGAGGTAGGGAGGGAGGGAGGAGGGAGAGAGAGAGAGAGAGAGAGAGAGAGAGAGAGAGAGGGAGGGAGGGAGGGAGGGAGGGAGGAGGGAGAGAGAGAGAGAGAGAGAGAGAGAGAGAGAGAGAGAGAGAGAGAGAGGGAGGGAGGGAGGGAGGGAGGAGAGGGGGAAGGAGGGAGGGAGGGAGGGAGGGAAAAAGAGAGAGAGAGAGAGAGAGAGAGTGAATACACATTAAATAACTACAGAGAATTTGTCTTCGTCACGTCTTTCACATAAACTGGAAGTGAATCTGTAACATCCAGAACACACGGTCCACAAAACCCAAAATGGAAGACAACAACAACGGATCCCTAGCTTTCATCTCCGTGACATTGTACATGGCCTCGGTACCCTGTTATCGTATATATGATTGATTTCTGTCTTTCTCTCTCTCTCTGTATTGGCTGGAAGGGCCCCATCTCTGTATTGGCTGGAAGGGCCCGTCTCTGTATTGGCTGGAAGGGCCCCGTCTCTCTGTATTGGCTGGAAGGGCCCCATCTCTCTGTATTGGCTGGAAGGGCCCCATCTCTCTGTTTTGGCTGGAAGGGCCCAATCTCTCTGTATTGGCTGGAAGGGCCCCATCTCTCTGTATTGGCTGGAAGGGCCCCATCTCTCTGTATTGGCTGGAAGGGCCCCATCTCTCTGTATTGGCTGGAAGGGCCCCATCTCTCTGTATTGGCTGGAAGGGCCCCGTCTCTCTGTATTGGCTGGAAGGGCCCCGTCTCTCTGTATTGGCTGGAAGGGTCCTCTATCTGTATTGGCTGGAAGGGCCCCTCTCGCTGTATGGCTGAAGGGCCATCTCTCTGTATTGGCTGGAAGGGCCCCATCTCGCTGTATTGGCTGGAAGGGCCCTCTCTGTTTTGGCTGGAAGGGCCCCATCTCTCTGTATTGGCTGGAAGGGCCCCATCTCTGTATTGGCTGGAAGGGCCCCATCTCTGTATTGGCTGGAAGGGCCCCATCTCTGTATTGGCTGGAAGGGCCCTGTCTCTGTATTGGCTGGAAGGGCCCCATCTCTCTGTATTGGCTGGAAGGGCCCCATCTCTCTGTATTGGCTGGAAGGGCCCCATCTCTCTGTATTGGCTGGAAGGGCCCCGTAAGTAAGCTGTTCACTGTCAGTCTGTTGTTTACAAAGCATTTGACAAGTAAAATAGTTTTTTTAATTTGATGTCTTCCGTTGTGACAAATCATTCCACTATGGAGAGGAGGGCTGTGATTCACAGTAGTGCACTATATAGGGAATAGGGCCTGGTCTAAAGTAGTGCACTATGTAGGGAATAGGGCTCTGGTCTACAGTAGTACCACTATATAGGGAATAGGGCCTGGTCTAAAGTAGTGCACTATGTAGGGAATAGGGCTCTGGTCTACAGTAGTACCACTATATAGGGAATAGGGCTCTGGTCTAAAGTAGTGCACTATGTAGGGAATAGGGCTCTGGTCTATAGTAGTACCACTATATAGGGAATAGGGCTCTGGTCTACAGTAGTACCACTATATAGGAAATAGGGCTCTGGTCTATAGTAGTACCACTATATAGGGAATAGGGCTCTGGTCTAAAGTAGTACCACTATATAGGGAATAGGGCTCTGGTCTATAGTAGTACCACTATATAGGGAATAGGGCTCTGGTCTATAGTAGTACCACTATATAGGGAATAGGGCTCTGGTCTAAAGTAGTACCACTATATAGGGAATAGGGCTCTGGTCTAAAGTAGTGCACTATATAGGGAATAGGGCTCTGGTCTATAGTAGTACCACTATATAGGGAATAGGGCTCTGGTCTATAGTAGTACCACTATATAGGGAATAGGGCTCTGGTCTATAGTAGTACCACTATATAGGGAATAGGGTTCTGGTCTATAGTAGTACCACTATATAGGGAATAGGGCTCTGGTCTATAGTAGTACCACTATATAGGGAATAGGGTTCATTTGGGGATGCAATCTTAACATGATCAGTCATTTCCAATGCAACAGAAGCACCTGCTGTGAGTTCCTCTGGCTATATTTGTCATTATTCATTTCCTGTTCACCGACGGCCCTCTGGGTACTGTAGTTTGGCAGTGAATCAGCATTGGCCTATGGCCCAATTGGATGTGTAGTCCTTGCAATGGAAGAGACGTTTCTCCTCAGAGCTGGAGAACAGGGGAGATCTGTGTGTGTGTGTGTGTGTGTGTGTGTGTGTGTGTGTGTGTGTGTAGTGTGTGTATGTGTGTGTGTGTGTGTGTGTGTAGTGTGTGTTAGGACATAGTATACAGCTGGCTCTCAGTATTCTGAGCACATTATTAATGAGCTCTGTTCTGCTTACATAACCTTCCTACAAACACTGAATTACAGGGGGATATGTGCCAGTGTCTATGTGTGTGTGTGTGTGTGTGTGTGTGTGTGTGTGTGTGTGTGTGTGTGTGTGTGTGTGTGTGTGTGTGTGTGTGTGTGTTAGGAGTTAGGTTAGGAGTTAGGGTTAGGGTTAGGAGCTAGGGTTAGGTTAGGAGCTAGGGTTAGGATATAGGGTTAGGGTTAGGAGCTAGGGTTATGAGCTAGGGTTAGGGTTAGGAGCTAGGGTTAGGAGCTAGGGTTAGGAGCTAGGGTTAGGGTTAGGAGCTAGGGTTAGGATATAGGGTTAGGGTTAGGAGCTAGGGTTAGGAGCTAGGGTTAGAGCTAGGGTTAGGAGCTAGGGTTAGGGGTTAGGAGCTAGGGTTAGGGTTAGGAGCTAGGTTAGTAGCTAGGGTTGGTTGGAGATAGGGTTAGGGTTAGAGCTAGGGTTAGAGCTAGGGTTAGGAGTTAGGGTTAGGGTAGCCTAGTTTAAGGTTTAAGGTTAGGTTTTTGTCTAGGTTAAAATTAGGGTTGGGGTTAAGATTAGGATTAGGTAAGAGTATGGGTTAGGATTAGGTTTAGGGTTAGAGTTAAGATTAGGATGAGGTTTAGAGTTACAGATTAGGTCTAGGTTTAGGGTTTGGGTTAGGGTTAGGATGAGGTTTAGAGTTACAGATTAGGTTTAGAGTTATAGATTAGGTCTAAAGTTATGGTTATAGATTAGCAAAAATAGGATTTTGTGTGTGTGTGTGTGTGTGTGTGTGTGTGTGTGTGTGTGTGTGTGTGTGTGTGTGTGTGTGTGTGTGTGTGTGTGTGTGTGGTGACTCACCAATTTTAAATTCCTTGCTGGCCATTAAGATCTCAGCATTGGGTATGATAGGGGAGGCAGGCAGAACTGGAGTCTATATGCTGGAGACAAATGAAAATACAGACGTGTTATCTTCTAGATATTGTTAGGAGGGGGAGAGAGAAAGAGACAGAGAGAGAGAGATACAGAGAGACATAGAGAGAGAGAGAGAGAGGGAGAGGAGAGAGAGAGAGAGAGAGAGAGAGAGAGAGAGAGAGAGAGAGAGAGAGGGAGAGAGAGAGAGAGAGAGAGAGAGAGAGAGAGAGAGAGAGAGAGGTTACAGAGAGAGAGAGAGAGAGAGAGAGAGAGAGAGAGAGAGAGATTAGAGAGAGTTAGGGAGGAGAGAGACAGAGAGAGAGAGAGAGAGAGAGGGAGAGAGAGAGAGACAGAGAGAGAGAGAGAGGGAGAGAGAGAGACAGAGAGAGAGAGAGAGAAAGAGAGAGAGAGACAGAGAGAGAGAGAGAGAGAGAGAGAGAGAGAGAGAGAGACAGAGAGAGAGAGAGAGAGAGAGAGAGAGAGAGAGAGAGAGAGAGAGAGAGAGAGAGAGAGACAGAGAGAGAGAGAGAGAGAGAGAGATACAGAGAGAGAGAGAGAGAGACAGAGAGACATAGAGAGAGAGAGAGAGAGAGAGAGAGAGAGAGACAGAGGGAGAGAGAGAGAGAGAGAGAGAGAGAGAGAGACAGAGAGAGAGAGAGAGAGAGAGAGAGAGAGAGAGAGAGACAGGAGACAGAGAGAGACAGAGAGAGAGAGAGAGAGAGAGAGAGAGAGAGAGAGAGAGAGAGAGACAGAGACAGAGAGAGAGAGAGAGAGAGAGAGAGAGAAAGAGAGAGAGAGAGAGACAGAGACAGAGAGAGAGAGAGAGAGAGAGACATTATCTACCTCACTCGCTTTGGCAATGTTAACACATGTTTCCCAATAAAGCCCTTGAATTGAAATTGAATTGAAAAATTGAGAGAGAGAGAGAGAGAGAGAGAGAGAGAGACAGAGAGAGAGAGAAAGAGAGAGCTGATGGAGATGATACTGTACATACCTTGATAGTTGATTTGGAATAGTCCACCTTTCTCTGTGTTGCTACGGAAACGCACCAGGATCTGATTGGACGTGCTGCTGGCTGGTTCGTTGGGCTCTCCTTCCATAAACACACCTAGCTTCCTGGCTGTCACCTGGGGGCCGTCCCTAAGGGATGACAGGTGAGGTGTCAGAGGTTAAAATTATTGATGGAGGGGGGGGGGATCGATACATTTTTTATTATTTTGGGGGATACAGCACAATATTATATTTTACAATATCGCAGTATAATTTTTGAGCTAGTCTCCAGTAATTTGTCACTTCTTGTTCTCTTTTCTTTTTTTTCTCATCACTATTACTTTCATGATTCATTTGTAATTTAATTTTAATTTTGTCATGGTTCTCTCTTGGTTCTCTCAATACATTCATGAGTGTTGTGAGAGGTTCAATTCATATCATTGTGATGATACTGTACTGAGATGTCAAAGTTGAAACGCCCAGTCAGTGGCTCAGTGGCGTTGAGATTTAGGGCATTCCACCAATTCCTTTTGTTTTGAGAAGTGTAACTTGGTATAAAAATATATATATTTACAAATGTTTTTACTTCAGAGCATTTTTACATTCTGTTCAACTTCATATGATTTTTTTTTTCAGACAGGCTACAGACTCAGTGAGCATAGCCTTGCTATTGAGAAAGGCCGCCGTAGGCAGACATGGCTCTCAAGAGAAGACAGGCTATGTGCTCACTGCCCACAAAATGAGGTGGAAACTGAACTGCACTTCCTAACCTCCTGTCCAACGACCATATTAGAGACACATATTTCCCCCGGCAAAGTTATAAAAAAACTAACTTAATTTATATTTATACTCCCTGCCATCAAAGCACCAGCTCAGCGTTCAACAAATCAAATCAAATGTTATTTGTCACATACACATGGTTGGCAGATGTTAATGTGAGTGTAGCGAAATGCTTGTGCTTCTAGTTCCGACAATGCAGTAATAACCAACGAGTAATATAACCTCACAATTCCAAAACTACTACCTTATACACACAAGTGTAAAGGTATAAGGAATATGTACATAATGATATATGAAGAGAGAGAGAGCTGATGTATCAACACCATAGTACCCTCAAAGCTCATCACTAAGCTAAGGATCCTGGGACTAAACACCTCCCACAGCAACTTGGTCCTGGACTTCCTGACGGGCTGCCCCCAGCTGTTGAGGGTAGGTAGCAACACATCTGCCACGCTGATCCTCAACACCGGAGCTCCACAAGGGTGCATGCTCAGTCCCCTCCTGTGCTCCCTGTTCACCTATGACTGCGGCCAGGCACGACTCCAACACCATCATTAAGTTTGCAGACGACACAACAGTGGTAGGCCTGATCACTGACAACGACGTGACAGCCTATAGGGAGGAGGTCAGAGACCTGGCCGGGTGGTGCCAGAATAACAACCTATCCCTCAACGTAACCAAGAATAAGGAGCTGATTGTGGACTACAGGAAAAGGAGCACCGGGCACGTCCCCATTCTCATCGACAGGGCTGTAGTGGAGCAGTTTGAGAGCTTCAAGTTCCTTGGTGTCCACATCAACAACAAACTAGAATGGTCCAAACACACCAAGACAGTTGTGAGGAGGGCATGACAAAGCCTATACCCCCTCAGGAAACTAAAAAGATTGGCATGGGTCCTGAGATCCTCAAAAGGTTCTACAGCTGCACCATCGAGAGCCTCCTGACCGGTTGCATCACTGCCTGCTACGGTAACTGCTCGGCCTCCGACCGCAAGACACTACAGAGGGTAGTGCGTACGGCCCAGTACATCACTGGGGCTAAGCTGCCTGCCATCCAGGACCTCTACACCAGGCGGTGTCAAGAGGAGCGCCAAGTCTAGGTCCAAGAGGCTTTTAAGCAGCTTCTACCCCCCCTAGCCATAAGACTCCTGAACAGCTAATCAAATGGCTAACCGGACCATTTGCATTATGTGCCCCCTCCAACCTCTTTACACTGCTGCTGTTTATCAGAGACCCTGGTCAACAGTAAGTAAGTCTGGAACATTTGATGAATCTGTTATGCCTACAGATGATCTGTGTGCTTCTGTTGTATGTCTGATTGTTTCCTGATGAACTCTGACTTTCCCTGGTTAAATAAAGGTGTATATATATATATATATAAATACTCACCAGACAGTGATGAAGTCATGTGGCCCATGGACCTGCAGTAGGGTAAAGTTGAGTCTGACACCCAGGCCTGTTGCTACAGTGATCAGCCAGGTACAGTCAGCAGAGCTGGGGTACTCCTCCGGATAACCAGGAGAGAAGATAGTCCCGTTGTCTGACGTGATGTTACCCCCACAAGGCACTGGGGAAATGGGGGGGGTGAATAAATACCACAGACTGAATAAAACCATACAGAAGACTTTATCCAGGGGAATCAGTGAATAAAGGATTATGTCTCTGTCTCTGTCACACACACACACACACACACACACACACACACACACACACACACACACACACACACAGAAGCCACAGTGAGGACACAGTGTTCCAGGAAGACACATAACACGATCCCAGTGGGAGGCAGGGGGAATGGAGTTATGGATGGAGGGACACACACACATGGGGCTGTGGAGGGCACACATGTGTTAGGGGGTGGTAGTCTTGCACACACAGGACACAGCTGTATGTGTTAGGGGTGGTAGTCACACACACACACAGCTGTATGTGTTAGGGGTAGTAGTCACTGGGCAGTAGAGGACACAGCACACACTTGCTGGGTACACACACACACACAGGGGTGGTAGTCACACACACACACTAGCTGTTGTTAGGGTGGTACAGTAGAGGACACACATGTTTTAGGGGGTGGTAGTCACACACACACACACATGTTTTAGGGTGGTAGTCACACACACACACACACACACACACACACAGCACACACACACACACACACACACACACACACACACACACAGACACACAGCATGTGTTACACACACACACTAGCACACAGGACACACACACACAGACACACATGTGTTACAGTCACTGGGTACACAGGACACTAGCTGTATGTGTTAGGGGTAGTAGTCACACACAGGGGACACTAGCTGTACAGGGGTGGTAGTCACACTGGGTACACACACACACACAGTCTTGCACACAGAGGACACACACACACAGCATGTGTTAGGGGTGGTAGTCTTGCACACACACACACACACATGTGTTAGGGGGTGGTAGTCACACACACACACACAGCTGTACACACACAGGACACAGCACACACACACACACACACACACAGCTGTACACACACACACACACACACAGCTGTATGTGTTAGGGGTGGTAGTCTAGCTGTACACAGTACACACACAGGACACACACAGGGGTGGTAGTCACAGTAGAGGACACACACAGGGTGGTAGTCACTGGGCAGTAGAGGACACTAGCATGTGTTAGGGGTGGTAGTCACACACACACACACACACACACACACACACACACACTGTACAGGGGGTGGTAGTCACACACACACACATGTGTTACACACACACACAGAGGACAGCACAGTAGAGGACACAGCTGTATGTGTTAGGGGTGGTACACACAGCACATGTGTTAGGGTGGTACACACACACAGTAGAGGACAGCTGTATGTGTTAGGGGTAGTACACACACAGTCTTGCACACTAGCTGTATGTGTTAGGGTGGTACACACTAGCACACACTACTGTATGTTTTAGGGTGGTAGTCTTGTTGGGCAGTAGACACAGCACAGTAGAGGACACTAGCACACACTGTATGTGTTAGGGGTAGTAGAGGACACACACTGTATGTGTTAGGGGGGTAGTAGAGGACACTAGCACACAGCACACAGCACAGTCTTGCTGGGCAGTAGAGGACACTAGCACACAGCTGTATGTGTTAGGGTGGTACTGGGTAGTAGAGGACACTAGCTGTATGTGTTAGGGGTGGTAGTCACTGGGCAGTAGACACACACTAGCATGTGTTAGGGGTGGTAGTCACACACAGAGGACTCACACACAGTCACACACACAGCATGTGTTAGGGGTACACACACTAGCATGTGTTAGGGGTGGTAGTCTAGCATGTGTTACACAGGGGACACACACAGGGGGTGGTAGTCTAGCTGTATGTGTTAGGGGGTAGTAGAGGACACACATGTGTTAGGGGTGGTAGTCTAGCATGTGTTAGGGGGTAGTAGTCTTGTTGGGCAGTAGAGGACACAGCATGTGTTAGGGGGTGGTAGTCTTGTTGGGCAGTAGAGGACACTAGCTGTATGTGTTAGGGGGTGGTAGTCTTGTTGGGCAGTAGAGGACACTACATGTGTTAGGGTGGTAGTCTTGCTGGGCAGTAGAGGACACACATGTGTTAGGGGTAGTACACAGGGGTGGTAGTCACAGTAGTGGACACAGCATGTGTTACACACTGGGCAGAGGACTCTGGCTGTATGTGTTAGGGTGGTAGTCTTGTTGGGCAGTAGAGGACACACACACACACACACACTAGCATGTGTTAGGGGTAGTCTTGCTGGACAGTAGAGGACACTAGCTGTATGTGTTACAGTAGGGGACTCAGCTGTATGTGTTACAGTCTTGCTGGACAGTAGAGGACACTAGCTGTATGTGTTAGGGGTGGTACACACACACACAGCACACACACACACACACACACACACACACACTGTGTGTGTTAGGGGTGGTACAGTAGAGGACACAGCACACACAGCACACACACACACACACACACTGTATGTGTTAGGGGTATTAGAGGACACGCTGAGATGGGCAGTAGAGGACACTAGCTGTATGTGTTAGGAAGCCTGTTAGTGAGTGAGGACTAGCGGTTGGAGTGTTCCAGGAAGATAAGGCCATAACCCCGATCCCAGTGGAGGCTGGGGAGGGAGGGATGGAGTTATGGATGGAGGGATGAAGGAGTAGGGGATATATGGGGCTGTGGATGGCACTAGCTGTATGTGTTAGGGGGTAGTAGTCTTGCTGGGCAGTAGAGGACACTAGCTGTATGTGTTAGGGGTGGTAGTAGTCTTGCTGGGCAGTAGTCTTGCTGGGTAGTAGAGGACACTAGCTGTATGTGTTAGGGGGGGTGGTAGAGGGCACTAGCTGTATGTGTTAGGGGGTAGTAGTCTTGCTGGGCAGTAGAGGACACTAGCTGTATGTGTTAGGGGGTGGTAGTCTTGTTGGGCAGTAGAGGACACTAGCTGTATGTGTTAGGGGTGGGGTGGTAGTCTAGCTGTATGTGTTAGGGGGTGGTAGTCTTGCTGGGCAGTAGAGGACACTAGCTGTATGTGTTAGGGGGTGGTAGTCTTGCTGGGCAGTAGAGGACACTAGCTGTATGTGTTAGGGGTGGTAGTCTTGCTGGGTAGTAGAGGGCACTAGCTGTATGTGTTAGGGGGTGGTAGTCTTGCTGGGCAGTAGAGGACAATAGCTGTATGTGTTAGGGGGTGGTAGTCTTGCTGGGCAGTAGAGGACACTAGCTGTATGTGTTAGGGGGTGGTAGTCTTGCTGGGTAGTAGAGGGCACTAGCTGTATGTGTTAGGGGGTGGTAGTCTTGCTGGGCAGTAGAGGACAATAGCTGTATGTGTTAGGGGGTGGTAGTCTAGCTGTATGTGTTAGGGGGTGGTAGTCTTGCTGGGCAGTAGAGGACTCTAGCTGTATGTGTTAGGGGGTGGTAGAGGGCACTAGCTGTATGTGTTAGGGGGTGGTAGTCTTGCTGGGCAGTAGAGGACACTTGCTGTGTGACAATCGTCTCTGACACCACTGCACCCTCCCCCTCCTCCTCCCCCTCGTCTCTGACCCCACTGCACTCTCTCTCCCCTCCTCCTACCCCTCGCCTCTGACCCCACATCACCCTCCCCTCCTCCTCCCCCTTGTCTCTGACCCCACTGCACTCTCTCTCGTCTCCTCCCCTCGTCTCTGACCCCACTGCACCCTCCCCTCCTCCTCCCCTCGTCTCTGACCCCACTGCACCATCCCTCCCCCCCCCCATCCCACCCCCTCCCCTCCCCCTTCCTCCCCCCTCCCTCCCCCCCCTCCCTCCCTCCCTCCCTCCCTCCCTCCCCTCCCCTCCCTCCCTCCCCCCCCCCACACGTCTTCTAAACCCCTCTAAGGGGGTGCTTTGCATTTATATGGATGTTTTCAAATGTCCCCAGAACACACAGGCGGTCCTGAAACAACGCTGAATGAGGTTGAACCCCCCTCCTCGCGTTCACTAACATGTTCTCCTAAACCCCACTGACTGCTGGGAGAGGAGAGACCCTGTGTGGAATAGAGGAATAGAATCACAGACAACTTACAAAATAGTTTTAGTTTATGATAATATTATTTAGGAGCAGCTTACCAATCAAATGTTTGGACACACCTACTCATTTAAATGTTTGGACACACCTACTCATTCAAATGTTTGGACACACCTACTCATTCAAATGTTTGGACACACCTACTCATTTAAATGTTTGGACACACCTACTCATTCAAATGTTTGGACACACCTACTCATTCAAATGTTTGGACACACCTACTCATTCAAATGTTTGGACACACCTACTCATTTAAATGTTTGGACACACCTACTCATTCAAATGTTTGGACACACCAACTCATTCAAAGGTTTGGGGACACCTACTCATTCAAAGGTTTGGGGACACCTACTCATTCAAATGTTTGGACACACCTACTCATTCAAAGGTTTGGGGACACCAACTCATTCAAAGGTTTTCTTTATTTTGACTGTTTTCTACATTGTAGAACAATAGTGAAGACATCAACACTATGAAATGACACATATGGAATCATGCAGTAACCAAAAAAAAGTGTTAAACAAATGAAAACATATTTTATATTTGAGATTCTTCAAAGTAGCCACCCTTTTCCTTGATGACAGCTTTGCACAATCTTGGCATTCTCTCAACCAGCTTCATGAGGTAGTCACCTGGAATGCTTTTCCAACAGTCTTGAATGAGTTCCCTCATATGCTGAGCACTTGTTGGCTGCTTTTCCTTCACTCTGCGGTCCAACTAATCTCAAACCATCTCAATTGGGTTGAGGTCGGGTGATTGTGGAGGCCAGGTCATCTGATGCAGCACTACATCACTCTCCTTCTTGGTCAAACAGATATTAAGGAGCCCTGGAGGTGTGTTTTGGGTCATTGTCCTGTTGAAAAACAAATGTAAGTCCCACTAAGCTCAAACCAGATAGGATGGCGTATTGCTGCAGATGGTAGCTATGCTGGTTAAGTGTTCCTTGAATTCTAAATAAATCACAGACAGTGGCACCAGCAAAGCACCATCACACCTCCTCCTCCATGCTTCACAGTGGGAAAAACACACCTCGTTCTCCTTCCAACCAAACATGCAGAGATTCATCCATTCACCTGCTCACAAAGACACGGAACCAAAAATCTCATCAGAGGATTTCCACCGTTCTATTTTCCACGCTCGCGTTTCTTGGGCCAAGCAAGTCTCTTCTTATTGGTCTGATTCACACAGTCTCTTCTTCTTATTGGTCTGATTCACACAGTCTCTTCTTCATATTGGTCTGATTCACACAGTCTCTTCTTCTTATTGGTCTGATTCACACAGTCTCTTCTTCTTATTGGTCTGATTCACACAGTCTCTTCTTCTTATTGGTGTCCTTTAGCAGTGGTTTCTTTGCAGCAGTTCAACCATGAAGGCCTGATTCATGCCGTCTCCTCTGAACAGTTGATGTTGAGACGTGTCTGTTACTTGAACTCCATGAAGCATTTATTTGGGCTGCAATCTGAGGTGCAGCTAGTTGCCGATTTCTGAGGCTGGTAACTCTAATGAACTGATCCTCTGCAGCAGAGGGTAACTCTGGGTCTTCCTTTCCTGTGGCGCTTGGTGGTTTTTGCGACTGTACTTGAAGAAACTTTCAAAGTTCCTGAATGTTCCAGATTTGACTGACCTTCATGTCTTAAAGTAATGATGGACTGTCATTTCTCTTTGCTTATTTGAGCTGTTCTTGACATAATATGGACTTGGTCTTTTACCAAATAGGGCTAGCTTCTGTATACCACCCCTACCTCGTCACAACACAACTGATTGGCTCAAACGCATTAAGAAGGAAAGAAATTCCACAAATTACATTTTAACAAGGCACACCTGTTAATTGAAATGAATTCCAGGTGACTACCTCAACAAGCTGGTTGAGAGAATGCCAAGACTGTGCAAAGATGCCATCATGGACGACTAGGCTTTCAAGAATCTCATATATATATATATATATAAAGTACATATATATCTTTGACTCTGTCTTTCTTTATAACACTCCCTCTGTCGCCATATC
>NC_088399.1:100149176-100156676 GCF_034236695.1 Oncorhynchus nerka | reverse complement strand
AGTAGACAGTGTAGTAGACACAGAATGGCCTCCTCCATTGGTAGACAGTGTAGTAGACACAGAATGGCCTCCTCCATTAGTAGACAGTGTGGTAGACACAGAATGGCCTCCTCCATTAGTAGACAGTGTAGTAGACACAGAATGGCCTCCTCCATTAGTAGACAGTGTAGTAGACACAGAATGGCCTCCTCCATTAGTAGACAGTGTAGTAGACACAGAATGGCCTCCTCCATTAGTAGACAGTGTAGTAGACACAGAATGGCCTCCTCCATTGGCAACCAGTGTGGTAGACACAGAATGGCCTCCTCCATTAGGCAGACCAGTGGGAATGGCCTCCTCCATTAGTAGACAGTGTAGTAGACGGAATGGCCTCCTCCATTGGCAACCAGTGTAGTAGACACAGAATGGCCTCCTCCATTAGTAGACAGTGTAGTAGACACAGAATGGCCTCCTCCATTGGCAACCAGTGTAGTAGACACGGAATGGCCTCCTCCATTAGTAGACAGTGTAGTAGACACAGAATGGCCTCCTCCATTGGTAGACAGTGTAGTAGACACAGAATGGCCTCCTCCATTAGTAGACAGTGTAGTAGACACAGAATGGCCTCCTCCATTAGTAGACATTGTAGTAGACACAGAATGGCCTCCTCCATTAGTAGACAGTGTAGTAGACACAGAATGGCCTCCTACATTAGAGGACAGTGTAGTAGACACAGAATGGCCTCCTCCATTAGTAGACAGTGTAGTAGACACAGAATGGCCTCCTCCATTAGTAGACAGTGTAGTAGACACAGAATGGCCTCCTCCATTCCATTAGTAGACAGTGTAGTAGACACAGAATGGCCTCCTCCATTAGTAGACAGTGTAGTAGACACAGAATGGCCTCCTCCATTAGTAGACAGTGTAGTAGACACAGAATGGCCTCCTCCATTAGTAGACAGTGTAGTAGACACAGAATGGCCTCCTCCATTAGTAGACAGTGTAGTAGACACAGAATGGCCTCCTCCATTAGTAGACAGTGTAGTAGACACAGAATGGCCTCCTCCATTAGTAGACAGTGTAGTAGACACAGAATGGCCTCCTCCATTAGTAGACAGTGTAGTAGACACAGAATGGCCTCCTCCATTAGTAGACAGTGTAGTAGACACAGAATGGCCTCCTCCATTAGTAGGACAGTGTAGTAGACACAGAATGGCCTCCTCCATTAGAGGACAGTGTGGCAACCAGTAGACACAGAATGGCCTCTTCCATTGGCAACCAGTGGGGTAGGACAGTGTAGTAGACACGGAATGGCCTCCTCCATTGGCAACCAGTAGACAGAATGGCCTCCTCCATTAGTAGACACAGAATGGCCTCCTCCATTAGTAGACAGTGTAGTAGACACAGAATGGCCTCCTCCATTGGCAACCAGTGTAGTAGACACGGAATGGCCTCCTCCATTAGTAGACAGTGTAGTAGACACAGAATGGCCTCCTCCATTAGTAGACAGTGTAGTAGACACAGAATGGCCTCCTCCATTAGTAGACAGTGTAGTAGACACAGAATGGCCTCCTCCATTAGTAGACAGTGTAGTAGACACAGAATGGCCTCCTCCATTAGTAGACAGTGTAGTAGACACAGAATGGCCTCCTCCATTAGTAGACAGTGTAGTAGACACAGAATGGCCTCCTCCATTAGAGGACAGTGTAGTAGACACAGAATGGCCTCCTCCATTAGTAGACAGTGTAGTAGACACAGAATGGCCTCCTCCATTAGTAGACAGTGTAGTAGACACAGAATGGCCTCCTCCATTGGAGGACAGTGTAGTAGACACAGAATGGCCTCCTCCATTAGTAGACAGTGTAGTAGAGAATGGACTCCTCCAGAATGGCCTCCTCCATTGGAGGACAGTGTAGTAGACACAGAATGGCCTCCTCCATTAGTAGACAGTGTAGTAGACACAGAATGGCCTCCTCCATTAGTAGACAGTGTAGTAGACACAGAATGGCCTCCTCCATTAGTAGACAGTGTAGTAGACACAGAATGGCCTCCTCCATTAGTAGACAGTGTAGTAGACACAGAATGGCCTCCTCCATTAGTAGACAGTGTAGTAGACACAGAATGGCCTCCTCCATTAGTAGACAGTGTAGTAGACACAGAATGGCCTCCTCCATTAGTAGACAGTGTAGTAGACACAGAATGGCCTCCTCCATTAGTAGACAGTGTAGTAGACACAGAATGGCCTCCTCCATTGGCAACCAGTGTGGTAGACACAGAATGGCCTCCTCCATTGGCAACCAGTGGGGTAGACACGGAATGGCCTCCTCCATTGGCAACCAGTGGGGTAGACACGGAATGGACTCCTCCATTGGCAACCAGTGGGGTAGACACGGAATGGCCTCCTCCATTGGCAACCAGTGGGGTAGACACGGAATGGCCTCCTCCATTAGTAGACAGTGTAGTAGACACAGAATGGCCTCCAACATTAGAGGACAGTGTAGTAGACACAGAATGGCCTCCAACATTAGTAGACAGTGTAGTAGACACGGAATGGCCTCCTCCATTAGAGGACAGTGTAGTAGACACAGAATGGCCTCCTCCATTAGTAGACAGTGTAGTAGACACAGAATGGCCTCCTCCATTAGTAGACAGTGTAGTAGACACAGAATGGCCTCCTCCATTAGTAGACAGTGTAGTAGACACAGAATGGCCTCCTCCATTAGAGGACAGTGTAGTAGACACGGAATGGCCTCCTACATTAGAGGACAGTGTAGTAGACACAGAATGGCCTCCTCCATTAGTAGACAGTGTAGTAGACACAGAATGGCCTCCTCCATTAGTAGACAGTGTAGTAGACACGGAATGGCCTCCTCCATTAGTAGACAGTGTAGTAGACACGGAATGGCCTCCTACATTAGTAGACAGTGTAGTAGACACGGAATGGCCTCCTACATTAGTGGACAGTGTAGTAGACACAGAATGGCCTCCTCCATTGGAGGACAGTGTAGTAGACACAGAATGGCCTCCTCCATTAGTAGACAGTGTAGTAGACACAGAATGGCCTCCTCCATTAGTAGACAGTGTAGTAGACACAGAATGGCCTCCTCCATTAGTAGACAGTGTAGTAGACACAGAATGGCCTCCTCCATTAGTAGACAGTGTAGTAGACACAGAATGGCCTCCTCCATTAGTAGACAGTGTAGTAGACACAGAATGGCCTCCTCCATTAGTAGACAGTGTAGTAGACACAGAATGGCCTCCTCCATTAGTAGACAGTGTAGTAGACACAGAATGGCCTCCTCCATTAGAGGAAAGTGTAGTAGACTAGGAATGGCCTCCTCCATTAGTAGACAGTGTAGTAGACACAGAATGGCCTCCTCCATTGGCAACCAGTGGGGTAGACACGGAATGGCCTCCTCCATTGGCAACCAGTGGGGTAGACACGGAATGGCCTCCTCCATTGGCAACCAGTGGGGTAGACACGGAATGGCCTCCTCCATTGGCAACCAGTGGGGTAGACACGGAATGGCCTCCTCCATTGGCAACCATTGGGGTAGACACGGAATGGCCTCCTCCATTGGCAACCAGTGGGGTAGGCACGGAATGGCCTCCTCCATTGGCAACCAGTGTAGTAGACACGGAATGGCCTCCTCCATTGGCAACCAGTGGGGTAGGCACGGAATGGCCTCCTCCATTGGCAACCAGTGGGGTAGACACGGAATGGCCTCCTCCATTAGTAGACAGTGTAGTAGACACGGAATGGCCTCCTCCATTAGTAGACAGTGTAGTAGACACAGAATGGCCTCCTCCATTGGCAACCAGTGTAGTAGACACGGAATGGCCTCCTCCATTAGTAGACAGTGTAGTAGACACGGAATGGCCTCCTCCATTGGCAACCAGTGGGGTAGACACGGAATGGCCTCCTCCATTGGCAACCAGTGTGGTAGACACGGAATGGCCTCCTCCATTGGCAACCAGTGTGGTAGACACGGAATGGCCTCCTCCATTGGCAACCAGTGGGGTAGACACAGAATGGCCTCCTCCATTGGCAACCAGTGGGGTAGACACGGAATGGCCTCCTCCATTGGCAACCAGTGGGGTAGACACGGAATGGCCTCCTCCATTAGTAGACAGTGTAGTAGACACGGAATGGCCTCCTCCATTAGTAGACAGTGTAGTAGACACGGAATGGCCTCCTCCATTGGCAACCAGTGGGGTAGGCACGGAATGACCACCAGGTGTGTGCAGTTTCCTCCTCTCTACTGGGTCTGTCTGCAATCCCAGATCCAGTAACACATCGCTGTGAGCCTGTAACTAATTTATCAGGATGTCTGAGTATCAGAGTGAAATGACTTCATTTCCACTCTCTCTTTCTCCCTGTCTTCCTCTCTCACGCTCTTTCTGTCTTTTATCCTCCCTCCATCTCTTTCTCTTCAATCATAAACGTATTCTTGGGAGAGAAAAAGTGAAAGAATATGCCGAATTGGGTTCTTCAGCGAGTACCTGAGTTTGATGCAGTCATCAAACTGTTCATTTTCTCATTGGATACAAAAGCAAGATGACTAAATATATAGATTTTTTCTGGATCAGAGCATCCTTTGCGAGCGATATGTAAAGCATTGCAAAATGGGCATTTCTAAATATAATGTTTTGTTGTACATGATAATATGCACATCACTCTGGAGATGCCAGATAGAAGCCACCTTCCAATTTACCGCTCATTCACCGAATCACAATATCAAGTTTAAAGCACCTTTGTGCCGTAGCTCTGCAGATAACGGGTTTTCCTTTCTGTCTTCTGGGGTGGAGAGAGGAGGGAGGGGTTTCTGGGGTGGAGAGAGGAGGGAGGGGTTTCTGCCTTCTGGGGTGGAGAGAGGAGGGAGGGGTTTCTGCCTTCTGGGGTGGAGAGAGGAGGGAGGGTTTCTGCCTTCTGGGGTGGAGAAAGGAGGGAGACGTTTCTGCCTTCTGGGGTGGAGAGAGGAGGGAGGGGTTTCTGTCTTCTGGGGTGGAGAGAGGAGGGAGGGGTTTCTGTCTTCTGGGGTGGAGAAAGGAGGGAGGGGTTTCTGTTTTCTGGGGTGGAGAAAGGAGGGAGGGGTTTCTGTTTTCTGGGGTGGAGAACGGAGGGAGGGGTTTCTGTCTTCTGGGGTGGAGAGAGGAGTGAGGGGTTTCTGGGGTGGAGAGAGGAGGGAGGGGTTTTGCCTTCTGGGTTGGAGAAAGGAGGGAGAAGTTTCTGCCTTCTGAGGTGGAGAGAGGAGGGAGGGGTTTCTGTCTTCTGGGGTGGAGAGAGGAGGGAGGGGTTTCTGTCTTCTGGGGTGGAGAAAGGAGGGAGGGGTTTCTGTTTTCTGGGGTGGAGAGAGGGGGAGGGGTTTCTGTTTTCTGGGGTGGAGAGAGGAGGGAGGGGTTTCTGTTTTCTGGGGTGGAGAGAGGGGGAGGGGTTTCTGTTTTCTGGGGTGGAGAGAGGAGGGAGGGGTTTCTGTTTTCTGGGGTGGAGAGAGGAGGGAGGGGTTTCTGTTTTCTGGCGTGGAGAGAGGAGGGAGGGGTTTCTGTTTTCTGGGGTGGAGAGAGGGGAGGGTTTCTGTCTTCTGGGGTGGAGAGAGGAGGGAGGGGTTTCTGTTTTCTGGGGTGGAGAGAGGAGGGAGGGTTTCTGTTTTCTGGGGTGGAGAGAGGAGGGAGGGGTTTCTGTTTTCTGGGGTGGAGAGAGGAGGGAGGGTTTCTGTTTTCTGGGGTGGAGAGAGGGGGAGGGGTTTCTGCCTTCTGGGGTGGAGAGAGGAGGGAGGGGTTTCTGGGGTGGAGAGAGGAGGAGGGGTTTCTGCCTTCTGGGGTAGAGAGAGGAGGGAGGGGTTTCTGCCTTCTGGGGTGGGAGAGAGGAGGGAGGGGTTTCTGCCTTCTGGGGTGGAGAAAGGAGGAGACGTTTCTGCCTTCTGGGGTGGAGAGAGGAGGGAGGGGTTTCTGTCTTCTGGGGTGGAGAGAGGAGGGAGGGGTTTCTGTCTTCTGGGGTGGAGAAAGGAGGAGGGGTTTCTGTTTTCTGGGGTGGAGAAAGGAGGGAGGGGTTTCTGTTTTCTGGGGTGGAGAACGGAGGGAGGGGTTTCTGTCTTCTGGGGTGGGAGAGAGGAGGGAGGGGTTTCTGGGGTGGAGAGAGGAGGGAGGGGTTTCTGACTTCTGGGGTGGAGAAAGGAGGAGAAGTTTCTGCCTTCTGGGGTGGAGAGAGGAGGGAGGGGTTTCTGTCTTCTGGGGTAGAGAGAGGAGGGCGGGTTTTCTGGGGTGGAGAGAGGAGAGAGGTGTTTCTGTCTTCTGGGGTGGAGAGAGGAGGGAGGGGTTTCTGGGGTGGAGAGAGGAGGGAGGAGGGGTTTCTGGGGTGGAGAGAGGAGGGAGGGGATTCTGTCTTCTGGGGTGGAGAGAGGAGGGAGGGGTTTCTGTTTTCTGGGGTGGAGAGAGGGGGAGGGGTTTCTGCCTTCTGGGGTGGAGAGAGGAGGGAGGGGTTTCTGGGGTGGAGAGAGGAGGGAGGGGATTCTGTCTTCTGGGGTGGAGAGAGGAGGGAGGGGTTTCTGTCTTCTGGGGTGGAGAAAGGAGGGAGGGGTTTCTGTTTTCTGGGGTGGAGAAAGGAGGGAGGGCTTTCTCTTTTCTGGGGTGGAGAAAGGAGGGAGGGGTTTCTGTTTTCTGGGGTAGAGAAAGGAGGGAGGGGTTTCTGTTTTCTGGGGTGGAGAAAGGAGGGAGGTGTTTCTGTTTTCTGGGGTAGAGAAGGAAGGGGTTTCTGTTTTCTATTTCTACAATTTCCAAAAGATAATCAAACAAAAACACATTTTCTTTTTACGAGACGTGTTTGTGTCATCTTGTAGTAGAACAATTTCTAACGTGTTTGTTTTTACACTTGTATGTTGACTTCTCCATTGATGTTGATTTTATCAAGTTATTTCTGACTTTTCTTAGCGGATGTACCATCTTTATGAATTGAATATTGAATAATAATACCTTACTTTACTTTACTTAATTCTTTATGAATTGAATAATGCTTCAGACCCCGGAGTGAACGTCACTGTACACAAAGATGGCTAACAACAGGGGCTGAGGGACTGACGTTGTAAACCTCCCTTGCTTGGCTAATCATTTGGATCGCCCTCCAAGAGGGCGACGGTGATTCCCCCAAGGGCATAAGGCGAGGGTAAGTGGACGAGGGTGTGTCTTTTAAGTGTTTTAAGACCTCAGCCTATGACAGGTTTACATCCAAGATCAGTGAAATACTACTGGTGTAACGCAACAAAGACAAATCCATGGATCCAGATTCATCATTTTACGTTTACGAGTTAGGTGACTGTTCATTCTCTGACGACATGGTCGTGGAGGAATTTGATCCATAAAAATATATCCAGGGACAAAATGAGTCACACAGGTGGTTTTCGTTTTCACAGGAACACAGACATCCGTGTTTGACCAAGCAGTGTGCCTCATTCCCAAACCAGAGAAAAACAGGCCAAGTCTAAATTCAGAATTATAGATGGCACCTGTCTATTGAAAATCAACCTGA
>NC_088399.1:100136676-100144176 GCF_034236695.1 Oncorhynchus nerka | reverse complement strand
TTTCCCTCAGATTACACAGACCCACAAAGTATTTTGAAAACAAATCCAATTCTGATAAACTCCCATATCTACTGGGTGAAATACCACAGTGTGCCATCACAGCAGCAAGATGTGTGACCTGTTGCCATGAGAAAAGGGCAACCAGTGAAGAACAAACACCATTGTAAATTCAACCCATATTTATGTTGATTTTCCCTTTTGTACTTTAACCATTTGTACATTGTTACAACACTGTATATATACAATATGACATTTGAAATGTATTTATTCGTTTTTTCTTTTCCCTTTTGTACTTTAACACCTTTGGAACTTTTGTGAGTGTAATGTTTAATGCTCATTTTTAATTAGTTATTTCACTTTTTTTTTTAACGTCATTTGCTTTGTTTCCCATAAAGCCCTTTGAATGAAATTAATGAATGAAGTGTCCCCAGTAGAGAGGGAAGGAAAAGCATGAAAAGTGAAAAGGTTTTTACCGATGCAGAGTGGAGGAGGGTAATTCCATCGCCTGACCGTCCCTGGCATGCAGGAGATGTGAGAGGTTCCCTAGGAAAATAACACACACGCACACACACACACACACACACACACACACACACAAAACACACACGCACGCACGCACACACGCACGCACGCACGCACACACAAGAACATTATCCTCTTTCCATTGTCACATAATTCTTTAACACTCAAATCTCTTCTCTCCTTACACGCTCTCCCCTCTATCTCCTCTCTCTACAGTCTCCTCTCTCTACAGTCTCCTCTCCTTACACGCTCTCCCCTCTATCTCCTCTCTCTACAGTCCTCTACTCTCTCTACAGTCTCCTCTCCTTACACGCTCTCCCCTCTATCTCCTCTCTCTACAGTCTCCTCTCCTTACACGCTCTCCCCTCTATCTCCTCTCTCTACAGTCTTCTCTCCTTACACGCTCTCCCCTCTATCTCCTCTCTCTACACTCCCCTCTCTCTACAGTCTCCTCTCCTTACACACTCTCCCCTCTATCTCCTCTCTCTACAGTCTCCTCTCCTTACACGCTCTCCCCTCTATCTCCTCTCTCTACAGTCTCCTCTCCTTACACGCTCTCCCCTCTATCTCCTCTCTCTACAGTCTCCTCTCCTACAGTCTCCTCTCCTTACACTCTCCCCTCTATCTCCTCTCTCTACACTCCCCTCTCTCTACAGTCTCCTCTCCTACAGTCTCAGTCTCCTCCTTACACGCTCTCCCTCTATCTCCTCTCTCTACAGTCTCCTCTCTCTACAGTCTCCTCTCCTTACAGTCTCCTCTCCTTACACGCTCTCCCCTCTATCTCCTCTTTCTACAGTCTCCTCTCTCTACAGTCTCCTCTCTCTACAGTCTCCTCTCCCTACACGCTCTCCCCTCTATCTCCTCTCTCTACAGTCTCCTCTCTCTACAGTCTCCTCTCTCTACAGTCTCCTCTCCTTACACGCTCTCCCCTCTATCTCCTCTCTCTACAGTCCCCTCTCTCTACAGTCTCCTCTCCTTACACGCTCTCCCCTCTATCTCCTCTCTCTACAGTCTCCTCTCCTTACACGCTCTCCCTCTATCTCCTCTCTACAGTCTTCTCTCCTTACACGCTCTCCCCCTCTCCTCTCTCTACACTCCCCTCTCTCTACAGTCTCTCTCTCCTCTACACTCTCCCCTCTATCTCCTCTCTCTACAGTCTCCTCTCCTTACACGCTCTCCCCTCTATCTCCTCTCTCTACAGTCTCCTCTCCTTACACGCTCTCCCCTCTATCTCCTCTCTCTACAGTCTCCTCTCCTACAGTCTCCTCTCCCCTCTATCTCCTCTCTCTACAGTCTCCTCTCCTACACGCTCTCCTCCTCCTACACCCTCCCCCTCTCCTCTCTCTACAGTCTCCTCTCCTACAGTCTCCTCTCCTTACACACTCTCCCCTCTATCTCCTCTCTCTACACTCCCCTCTCTCTACACTCTCCTCTCCTTACACGCTCTCCCCTCTATCTCCTCTCTCTACACTCTCCCCTCTCTCTACACTCTCCTCTCCTTACACGCTCTCCCCTCTATCTCCTCTCTCTACACTCTCCTCTCCTTACACGCTCTCCCCTCTATCTCCTCTCTCTACAGTCTCCTCTCTCTACAGTCTCCTCTCCTTACACGCTCTCCCCTCTATCTCCTCTCTCTACAGTCCCCTCTCTCTACAGTCTCCTCTCCTACAGTCTTCTCTCCTTACACTCTCCCCTCTATCTCCTCTCTCTACACTCCCCTCTCTCTACAGTCTCCTCTCCTACAGTCTTCTCTCCTTACACGCTCTCCCCTCTATCTCCTCTCTCTACACTCCCCTCTCTCTACAGTCTCCTCTCCTACAGTCTTCTCTCCTTACACGCTCTCCCCTCTATCTCCTCTCTCTACACTCCCCTCTCTCTACAGTCTCCTCTCCTTACAGTCTCCTCTCCTTACACGCTCTCCCCTCTATCTCCTCTCTCTACAGTCTCCTCTCCTACAGTCTCCTCTCCTTACAGTCTCCTCTCCTTACACGCTCTCCCCTCTATCTCCTCTCTCTACACTCCCCTCTCTCTACAGTCTCCTCTCCTACAGTCTCCTCTCCTACAGTCTCCTCTCCTTACACGCTCTCCCCTCTATCTCCTCTCTCTACACTCCCCTCTCTCTACAGTCTCCTCTCCTACAGTCTCCTCTCCTTACACGCTCTCCCCTCTATCTCCTCTCTCCTCTCTCTCTACAGTCTCCCTCTCTCCTACAGTCTCTCCTCTCTCTACAGTCCCCCTCTCTCTACAGTCTCCTCTCCTACAGTCTCCTCTCCTTACACGCTCTCCCCTCTATCTCCTCTCTCTACAGTCTCCTCTCTCTACAGTCTCCTCTCCTTACACGTCTCCCTCTCCCTATCTCCTCTCTCTCAGTCTCCTCTCTCTACAGTCTCTCTCCTTACACGCTCTCCCCCCTCTATCTCTCTCTACAGTCTCCTCTCCTTACACGCTCTCCCCTCTATCTCCTCTCTCTACAGTCTCCTCTCCTTACACGCTCTCCCCTCTATCTCCTCTCTCTACACTCCCCTCTCTCTACAGTCTCCTCTCCTTACACACTCTCCCCTCTATCTCCTCTCTCTACAGTCTCCTCTCCTTACACGCTCTCCCCTCTATCTCCTCTCTCTACAGTCTCCTCTCCTTACACGCTCTCCCCTCTATCTCCTCTCTCTACAGTCTCCTCTCCTACAGTCTCCTCTCCTTACACGCTCTCCCCTCTATCTCCTCTCTCTACACTCCCCTCTCTCTACAGTCTCCTCTCCTACAGTCTCCTCTCCTTACACGCTCTCCCCTCTATCTCCTCTCTCTACAGTCTCCTCTCTCTACAGTCTCCTCTCCTTACAGTCTCCTCTCCTTACACGCTCTCCCCTCTATCTCCTCTTTCTACAGTCTCCTCTCTCTACAGTCTCCTCTCTCTACAGTCTCCTCTCCCTACACGCTCTCCCCTCTATCTCCTCTCTCTACAGTCTCCTCTCTCTACAGTCTCCTCTCTCTACAGTCTCCTCTCCTTACACGCTCTCCCCTCTATCTCCTCTCTCTACAGTCCCCTCTCTCTACAGTCTCCTCTCCTTACACGCTCTCCCCTCTATCTCCTCTCTCTACAGTCTCCTCTCCTTACACGCTCTCCCCTCTATCTCCTCTCTCTACAGTCTTCTCTCCTTACACGCTCTCCCCTCTATCTCCTCTCTCTACACTCCCCTCTCTCTACAGTCTCCTCTCCTTACACGCTCTCCCCTCTATCTCCTCTCTCTACACTCCCCTCTCCTTACACGCTCTCCCCTCTATCACCTCTCTCTACAGTCTCCTCTCCTTACACGCTCTCCCCTCTATCTCCTCTCTCTACAGTCTCCTCTCCTTACACGCTCTCCCCTCTATCTCCTCTCTCTACAGTCTCCTCTCCTTACACGCTCTCCCCTCTATCTCCTCTCTCTACAGTCTCCTCTCCTACAGTCTCCTCTCCTACAGTCTCCTCTCCTACACGCTCTCCCTCTATCTCCTCTCTCTACAGTCTCCTCTCTCTACAGTCTCCTCTCCTTACACGCTCTCCCCTCTATCTCCTCTCTCTACACTCCCCTCTCTCTACAGTCTCCTCTCCTTACACGCTCTCCCCTCTATCTCCTCTCTCTACAGTCTCCTCTCCTTACACGCTCTCCCCTCTATCTCCTCTCTCTACAGTCTCCTCTCTCTACAGTCTCCTCTCCTTACACGCTCTCCCCTCTATCTCCTCTCTCTACACTCCCCTCTCTCTACAGTCTCCTCTCCTACAGTCTTCTCTCCTTACACGCTCTCCCCTCTATCTCCTCTCTCTACACTCCCCTCTCTCTACAGTCTCCTCTCCTACAGTCTTCTCTCCTTACACGCTCTCCCCTCTATCTCCTCTCTCTACACTCCCCTCTCTCTACAGTCTCCTCTCCTACAGTCTTCTCTCCTTACACTCTCTCTCCCCTCTATCTCCCTCTCTACACTCCCCTCTCTCTACAGTCTCCTCTCCTTACAGTCTCCTCTCCTTACACGCTCTCCCCTCTATCTCCTCTCTCTACAGTCTCCTCTCCTACAGTCTCCTCTCCTTACAGTCTCCTCTCCTTACACGCTCTCCCCTCTATCTCCTCTCTCTACACTCCCTCTCTCTACAGTCTCCTCCTCTCCTACAGTCTCTCTCCTACAGTCTCCTCTCCTTACACGCTCTCCCCTCTATCTCCTCTCTCTACACTCCCCTCTCTCTACAGTCTCTCTCCTACAGTCTCTATCTCTCCTTACAGTCTCCCTCTATCTCCTCTCTCTACACTCCCCTCTCTCTACAGTCTCCTCTCTCTACAGTCTCCTCTCTCTACAGTCTCCTCTCCTACAGTCTCCTCTCCTTACACGCTCTCCCCTCTATCTCCTCTCTCTACAGTCTCCTCTCTCTACAGTCTCCTCTCCTTACACGCTCTCCCCTCTATCTCCTCTCTCTACAGTCCCCTCTCTCTACAGTCTCCTCTCCTTACACGCTCTCCCCTCTATCTCCTCTCTCTACAGTCTCCTCTCCTTACACGCTCTCCCCTCTATCTCCTCTCTCTACAGTCTTCTCTCCTTACACGCTCTCCCCTCTATCTCCTCTCTCTACACTCCCCTCTCTCTACAGTCTCCTCTCCTTACACACTCTCCCCTCTATCTCCTCTCTCTACAGTCTCCTCTCCTTACACGCTCTCCCCTCTATCTCCTCTCTCTACAGTCTCCTCTCCTTACACGCTCTCCCCTCTATCTCCTCTCTCTACACTCCCCTCTCTCTACAGTCTCCTCTCCTTACACGCTCTCCCCTCTATCTCCTCTCTCTCCCCTCTCTCTACAGTCTCTCTCTCTCAGTCCCTCTCCTTACACGCTCTCCCCTCTATCTCCCTCTCTACAGTCTCTCTCTCTACAGTCTCCTCTCCTTACAGTCTCCTCTCCTTACACGCTCTCCCCTCTATCTCCTCTCTACAGTCTCTACACTCTCTCCTCTCTCTACAGTCTCCTCTCTCTACAGTCTCCTCTCCTACAGTCTCTCCCCCTCTCTCCCTCTCTATCTACAGTCCTCTCTCTACAGTCTCCTCTCTCTACAGTCTCCTCTCCTTACACGCTCTCCCCTCTATCTCCTCTCTCTACAGTCCCCTCTCTCTACAGTCTCCTCTCCTTACACGCTCTCCCCTCTATCTCCTCTCTCTACAGTCTCCTCTCCTTACACGCTCTCCCCTCTATCTCCTCTCTCTACAGTCTTCTCTCCTTACACGCTCCTCCCCTCTATCTCCTCTCTCTACTGGCTCTCTCCCCTCTCTCTACAGTCTCCTCTCCTTACACACTCTCCCTCTATCTCCTCTCTCTACAGTCTCCTCTCCTTACACGCTCTCCCCTCATCTCCTCTCCTCTACAGTCTCCTCTCCTCTACGCTCTCCCTCTATCTCCTCTCTCTACAGTCTCCTCTCCTTACACGCTCTCTCTATCTCCTCCTCTCTACAGTCTCCTCTCTCTACAGTCTCTCCTACAGTCCCCTCTATCTCTCTCTCTCCACAGTCTCCTCTCCTACAGTCTCCTCTCCTACAGTCTCCTCTCCTTACACGCTCTCCCCTCTATCTCCTCTCTCTACACTCCCCTCTCTCTACACTCTCCTCTCCTTACACGCTCTCCCCTCTATCTCCTCTCTCTACACTCCCCTCTCTCTACACTCTCCTCTCCTTACACGCTCTCCCCTCTATCTCCTCTCTCTACAGTCTCCTCTCCTTACACGCTCTCCCTCTATCTCTCTCTCTACAGTCTCCTCTCTACAGTCTCCTCTCCTTACACGCTCTCCCTCTATCTCCTCTCTACACTCCTCTCTCTACAGTCTCCTCTCCTACAGTCTCCTCTCCTTACACGCTCTCCCCTCTATCTCCTCTCTCTACAGTCTCCTCTCCTCTCTACAGTCTCCTCTCCTACAGTCTCCTCTCCTTACACGCTCTCCCCTCTATCTCCTCTCTCTACACTCCCCTCTCTCTACAGTCTCCTCTCCTACAGTCTCCTCTCCTTACACGCTCTCCCCTCTATCTCCTCTCTCTACACTCCCCTCTCTCTACAGTCTCCTCTCCTTACAGTCTCCTCTCCTTACACGCTCTCCCCTCTATCTCCTCTCTCTACAGTCTCCTCTCCTACAGTCTCCTCTCCTTACAGTCTCCTCTCCTACACGCTCTCCCTCTCTCTCCTCTCTCTACAGTCTCCTCTCTCTACAGTCTCCTCTCTCTACAGTCTCCTCTCCTACAGTCTCCTCTCCTTACACGCTCTCCCCTCTATCTCCTCTCTCTACACTCCTCTCTCTCTACACTACAGTCTCCTCTCCTTACACGCTCTCCCCTCTATCTCCTCTCTCCTCTCTCTACAGTCCCCTCTCTCTACAGTCTCCTCTCTCTCTCTACAGTCTCCCTCTCTCTACATCTCCTCTCCTACAGTCTCCTCTCTTACACGCTCTCCCCCTCTACACGCTCTCCCTCTATCTCCTCTCTCTACACTCCCTCTCTACAGTCTCCTCTCCTACAGTCTCCTCTCCTTACACACTCTCCCTCTATCTCCTCTCTCTACAGTCTCCTCTCTACAGTCTCCTCTCCTAGTCTCCTCTCCTTCACGCTCTCCCTCTATCTCCTCTCTCTACACTCCCTCTCTCTACACGCTCTCCCTCAGTCTCCTCTCCTACAGTCTCCTCTCCTTACTCCCTCTCTCCTCCTCTACATCTCCTCTCTCTACAGTCTCTCTCCTACAGTCTCCTTACACGCTCTCCCCTATCTATCTCCTCTCTCTACAGTCTCCTCTCCTTACACGCTCTCCCTCTCTACAGTCTCCTCTCTATCTCCCTCTCTCTACAGTCTCCTCTCCTACACGCTCTCCCCTCTATCTCCTCTCTCTACAGTCTCCTCTCCTCTATCTCCCTCTCTCTCCTCCTCTAGTCTCCTCTGTCTACACTCCTATCCTCTCTCTACAGTCTCCTCTCCTTACACGCTCTCC
>NC_088399.1:100106079-100113676 GCF_034236695.1 Oncorhynchus nerka | reverse complement strand
CCCAAATGAAACTGCCTATTTCTCAGGCCTAGAAGCTAGAATATGCATATACTCTAATTAGGATATATAATTAGGATAGAAAACACTCTAAAGTTTCCAAAACTTTCAAAATATTGTGTGTGAGTATAACAGAACTGATATTGCAGGCAAAAACCTCAGGAAAATCCAACAAGGAAGTGCTGTTATCTGTTCCATTGCATGCCTTCCCTCCATTTAGAACTGACTGATCTACACAGGGTTGCTCCAGGAAGCTTAGAATCGACACAGGTAGACCTCATAGTGGCCTGAGGGATTGTCATCAAAGACAGGTTCATCAGGAATGTTCCTGAGGTCGAATTGTGCTTCTAACCCTAACGGTTCTCCCGCTGTCTCCCAAAAGCAACTGAAATTTAGGGCCAGGCTTCATTTTGGGCGAGAAAGAGAGGAGGGAGTATGGTCTACCCACACTCAGATTTCCAGAAGCAGCGTCTGTGTGTGTGTGTGTGTGTGTGCACGTTTGTGTCTGCGTGTGTGTGTGTGTGTGGGAGGGTGTGTGTGTGTGGGAGGGTGTGTGTGTGTGGGAGGGTGTGTGTGTGTGGGAGGGTGTGTGTGTGTGCATGTTTGTGTCTGCGTGTGTGTGTGTGGGAGGGTGTGTGTGTGGGGGGGGGGTGTCTGTGAGGGTGTGTGTGTGAGGGTGTGTGTGTGTGGGGGGTGGGGGGAGGGGGTGTGTGTGTCTGTGCGTGTGTGTGTGTGGGGGGAGGGTGTGTGTGTGGGAGGGTCTGGTGTGTGTGTGTGTGTGTGTGAGGGTCTGTGTGTGTGTGTGGCTCTGTGCGTGTGTGTGTGTGTGTGTGCGGGAGGGTGTGTGTGTGTGTGTGTGTGTGTGTGTGTGTGTGTGTGTGTGTGTGTGTGTGTGTGTGTGTGTGTGTGTGTGTGTGTGTGTGTGTGTGTGTGTGTGTGTGTGTGTGTGGGAGGGTGTATTATACAAAGTGTTGACAGTAACACAAGGCCCCCAACATGGCTGGCCTGTGCTGTTGTCACCATGGTTACTCTGATTCCGCTGCGGGACCCCTCAGGCCATGCTGTGTAGTTTATTACAGGAAGTGCTCAGTGCGCCGTTATGACGGAAGGTTTTAATAACGGTGACAGATATTAACACAGACAGACACGAGTAGGTGTGGGGAGAGCAAGCGGAAGACATTCCACACATCAGACAGTACATGGGTCTTGCCATGGTCAAATGTAGTGTGCTGTTATAGGGAAAAGGGTGCATTTGGGATGCACTTGGGGGGCTGGTATTGGTCCCAAGCTATCAATGTATGCCAAGTCCCTCTGGTTTCATTCTGCTTCCTAGCCCCTTGCTCCCTGGTTCCATTCTGCTTCCTAGCCCTTTGCCCTCTGGTTTCATTCTGCTTCCTAGCCCCTTGCTCCCTGGTTCCATTCTGCTTCCTAGCCCCTTGCCCCCTGGTCACATTCTGCTTCCTAGCCTCCTGGTTCCATTCTGCTTCCTAGCCCCTTGTCCCCTGGTTCCATTCTGCTTCCTAGCCTCCTGGTTCCATTCTGCTTCCTAGCCTCCTGGTTCCATTCTGCTTCCTAGCCCCTTGCCCCCTGGTCACATTCTGCTTCCTAGCCTCCTGGTTCCATTCTGCTTCCTAGCCCCTTGCCCCCTGGTCACATTCTGCTTCCTAGCCTCCTGGTTCCATTCTGCTTCCTAGCCCCTTGCCCCCTGGTCACATTCTGCTTCCTAGCCTCCTGGTTCCATTCTGCTTCCTAGCCCCTTGTCCCCTGGTTCCATTCTGCTTCCTAGCCTCCTGGTTCCATTCTGCTTCCTAGCCTCCTGGTTCCATTCTGCTTCCTAGCCCCTTGCCCCCTGGTCACATTCTGCTTCCTAGCCTCCTGGTTCCATTCTGCTTCCTAGCCCCTTGCCCCCTGGTTCCATTCTGCTTCCTAGCCCCCTGGTTCCATTCTGCTTCCTAGCCCCTTGCCCCCTGGTCACATTCTGCTTCCTAGCCTCCTGGTTCCATTCTGCTTCCTAGCCCCTTGCCCCCTGGTTCCATTCTGCTTCCTAGCCCCTTGCCCCCTGGTTCCATTCTGCTTCCAAGCCCCTTGCTCCCTGGTTCAATTCAACAATCTACACAAGATACTCTGTAATGTCAAAGTGGGTAAGTCTCTCAGGGCTTTGCCCAACACGACTGTACATTAATTGTCTATTATTCTTAAAAAAAAATTGTTTAAGATCGGTGTCGCCTCAGCTAAGATTCAAGTTCTGTCAAGTTGATTGTAGATTTTTTTGCTAGACGGCCATGTTCATGTCTTGTCATACATTGCCAGGCCAATTTAAGTCAAAACTGTAACTAGTCCAATCAGGAACATTCAATGTCATCTTGGTAAGCTGCTCCAGTGTATATTTGGCCTTGTGTTTTCGGTTATTGTCCTGCTGAAAAGGTTGAATTTATCAGTGTCTGTTGGAAAGCGAACGGAACCACGTTTCCTCAAGGATGTGTCCTTGAGCTCTATTCTGTTTATTTTTTATCCTAAAAAATGTGTTAGTCCTTGCTGATGTCAAACGTACCCATTAATCCATCCTCAATTATATTATATCTCTGTCACTGTTTTAAAGTCACCATTGGCCTCGTGTTAAAATCCCTGAGAGGTTTCCTTAATCTCCGGCAACTGAGTTAAGAATGGCGCATGTATCTTTGTCGTGACTGCATCTTTTAATTTTACCTTCATTTAACTAGGCAAGTCAGTTAAGAACAAATTCTTATTTTCAATAACGGCCTAGGAACAGTGGGTTAACTGCCTGTTCAGGGGCAGAACGACAGATTTGTACCTTGTCGGCTCGGGGGTTTGAACTTGCAACTTTCCGGTTACTAGTCAAAACGCTCTAACCACTAGGCTACCCTGCCGCCCCTATACTGTACCCTACTGTGCTGTATTGATACATCAAAATGTAATGAATAACTTCACCATTTTCAAAGAGATATTCAATGCTTAGGTTTCTTTCCCCATCTTCCAATCTAATCCATTTTAAATTCAGGCTGTAGCACAACAGCATGTCTAAATAGTCTAGTAGGGGTGTGAATAGTTTCTGAAGGCTCAGTATCTGTCACATTGATGGTTAAAACATGTTTTGTTGAACAGCCTGGATGTTTTTTCTGTCGTGATTGTTGCCATGGTGATGAGTTAAAGCTTTATTTATTAAAATGTTATGTTCATGTTGTGATTACTTTGATTTGACCACTGATTGGATAAGAACAGCTTGGCAAGTCTGCCACGACATTAATTTAACACTTCCTGTACAGGATATGATATAAATTGGACATATGTATTTAGCTTGTGGGATAAAAGGTACATTTCATCTTGTGTGTATGAGCTTGTGTTTAGGAGGTCACAGATGCAGACTGTAGGGTGACTGTTGAGGTGATTATAGATGTAGACTGTAGGGTATATCAGTGACTGTTGAGGTGATTATAGATGTAGACTGTAGGGTGACTGTTGAGGAGGTTATAGATGTAGACTGTAGGGTATATCAGTGACTGTTGAGGTGATTATAGATGTAGACTGTAGGGTGACTGTTGAGGTGATTATAGATGTAGACTGTAGGGTATATCAGTGACTGTTGAGGTGATTATAGATGTAGACTGTAGGGTATATCAGTGACTGTTGAGGTGATTATAGATGTAGACTGTAGGGTATATCAGTGACTGTTGAGGTGATTATAGATGTAGACTGTAGGGTATATCAGTGACTGTTGAGGTGATTATAGATGCAGACTGTAGGGTATATCAGTGACTGTTGAGGAAGATATAGATGTAGACTGTAGGGTATATCAGTGACTGTTGAGGAGGATATAGATGTAGACTGTAGGGTACTGTTGAGGTCTGTAGTGACTGTTGAGGTGATTATAGATGTAGACTGTAGGGTATATCAGTGACTGTTGAGGTGATTATAGATGTAGACTGTAGGGTATATCAGTGACTGTTGAGGTGAGTATAGATGTAGACTGTAGGGTGACTGTTGAGGTGATTATAGATGTAGACTGTAGGGTATATCAGTGACTGTTGAGGTGATTATAGATGTAGACTTTAGGGTATATCAGTGACTGTTGAGGAGGATATAGATGTAGACTGTAGGGTATATCAGTGACTGTTGAGGTGATTATAGATGTAGACTGTAGGATATATCAGTGACTGTTGAGGTGATTATAGATGTAGACTGTAGGGTATATCAGTGACTGTTGAGGTGATTATAGATGTAGACTGTAGGGTATATCAGTGACTGTTGAGGTGATTATAGATGCAGACTGTAGGGTATATCAGTGACTGTTGAGGTGATTATAGATGTAGACTGTAGGGTATATCAGTGACTGTTGAGGTGATTATAGATGCTGTAGACTGTAGGTGATTATAGGGTATATCAGTGACTGTTGAGGTGATTATAGATGCAGACTGTATATCAGTGACTGTTGAGGTGATTATAGATGTAGACTGTAGGGTATATCAGTGACTGTTGAGGTGATTATAGATGTAGACTGTAGGGTGACTGTTGAGGTGGTTATAGATGTAGACTGTAGGGTATATCAGTGACTGTTGAGGTGATTATATATGTAGACTGTAGGGTGACTGTTGAGGTGGTTATAGATGCAGACTGTAGGGTGACTGTTGAGGTGGTTATAGATGCAGACTGTAGGGTGACTGTTGAGGTGATTATAGATGTAGACTGTAGTAGGGTATATCAGTGACTGTTGAGGTGATTATAGATGCAGACTGTAGGGTATATCAGTGACTGTTGAGGTGATTATAGATGTAGACTGTAGGGTGACTGTTGAGGTGGTTATAGATGTAGACTGTAGGGTATATCAGTGACTGTTGAGGTGATTATAGATGCAGACTGTAGGGTATATCAGTGACTGTTGAGGTGATTATAGATGTAGACTGTAGGGTATATCAGTGACTGTTGAGGTGATTATAGATGTAGACTGTAGGGTATATCAGTGACTGTTGAGGTGATTATAGATGTAGACTGTAGGGTGACTGTTGAGGTGATTATAGATGTAGACTGTAGGGTATATCAGTGTTGATATGTAGACTGTAGGGTGACTGTTGAGGTGATTATAGATGTAGACTGTAGGGTGACTGTTGAGGTGATTATAGATGCAGACTGTAGGGTATATCAGTGACTGGGTATATCAGTGACTGTTGAGGTGATTATAGATGTAGACTGTAGGGTATATCAGTGACTGTTGAGGTGATTATAGATGCAGACTGTAGGGTATATCAGTGACTGTTGAGGAGGATATAGATGTAGACTGTAGGGTATATCAGTGACTGTTGAGGTGATTATAGATGCAGACTGTAGGGTGACTGTTGAGGTGATTATAGATGTAGACTGTAGGGTATATCAGTGACTGTTGAGGTGATTATAGATGCAGACTGTAGGGTGACTGTTGAGGTGATTATAGATGTAGACTGTAGGGTATATCAGTGACTGTTGAGGTGATTATAGATGTAGACTGTACTGGGGTATTATAGATGCAGTGACTGTTGAGGTGATTATAGATGTAGACTGTAGGGTATATCAGTGACTGTTGAGGTGATTATAGATGCAGACTGGGTATATCAGTGAGGAGGTGATTATAGATGTAGACTGTAGGGTGACTGTTGAGGTGATTATAGATGTAGACTGTAGGGTATATCAGTGACTGTTGAGGTGATTATAGATGCAGACTGTAGGGTATATCAGTGACTGTTGAGGAGGATATAGATGTAGACTGTAGGGTATATCAGTGACTGTTGAGGTGATTATAGATGCAGACTGTAGGGTGACTGTTGAGGTGATTATAGATGTAGACTGTAGGGTATATCAGTGACTGTTGAGGTGATTATAGATGTAGACTGTAGGGTATATCAGTGACTGTTGAGGTGATTATAGATGTAGACTGTAGGGTATATCAGTGACTGTTGAGGTGATTATAGATGTAGACTGTAGGGTATATCAGTGACTGTTGAGGTGATTATAGATG
Organism: Oncorhynchus nerka; assembly: GCF_034236695.1. Classification (NCBI taxonomy): domain Eukaryota; kingdom Metazoa; phylum Chordata; class Actinopteri; order Salmoniformes; family Salmonidae; genus Oncorhynchus; species Oncorhynchus nerka. The sequence continues at coordinate 100,107,675 of NC_088399.1, read as the reverse complement.
TAGACTGTAGGGTATATCAGTGACTGTTGAGGTGATTATAGATGTAGACTGTAGGATATATCAGTGACTGTTGAGGTGATTATAGATGTAGACTGTAGATGTAGGTGATTATAGATGTAGACTGTAGGGTATGTGTTGAGGATATATCAGTGACTGTTGAGGTGATTATAGATGTAGACTGTAGGGTATATCAGTGACTGTTGAGGTGATTATAGATGTAGACTGTAGGGTATATCAGTGACTGTTGAGGTGATTATAGATGTAGACTGTAGGATATATCAGTGACTGTTGAGGTGATTATAGATGCAGACTGTAGGATATATCAGTGACTGTTGAGGTGATTATAGATGTAGACTGTAGGATATATCAGTGACTGTTGAGGTGATTATAGATGTAGACTGTAGGGTATATCAGTGACTGTTGAGGTGATTATAGATGTAGACTGTAGGATATATCAGTGACTGTTGAGGTGATTACAGATGTAGACTGTAGGGTGACTGTTGAGGTGATTATAGATGTAGACTGTAGGGTATATCAGTGACTGTTGAGGTGATTACAGATGTAGACTGTAGGGTATATCAGTGACTGTTGAGGTGATTATAGATGCTGTAGGGTACTGACTGTTGAGGTGATTATAGATCTGTAGTGACTGTTGAGGTGATTATAGATGTAGACTGTAGGGTATATCAGTGACTGTTGAGGTGATTATAGATGCAGACTGTAGGGTATATCAGTGACTGTTGAGGTGATTACAGAAGACGGATTATCAGCTGATGTACGAAGGGTTATATAAATACATTTGATTTGATTTGGACTGTACAAGTGACTATGTTTCTGTGTGGTCTAAAATGAGAATATATCGGCTCCGCTATGCTGCAAATTAAATGCTAGTCGTATTACAATTGTAAAATATCTTAGCTTCGCTTTGCTGCTATATAATGCTAGTTGTATTCTACAGGTAGAATATCTCAGCTCTGCTGTGTCGCTATATGCTGGGTTTTGGAGAAGGCCTTGAAGCTGCCTAGACCAGTTGATATATCTCCCTCTGTGTTTATTGAACTGTAAAGTATTCTGAGACTGCTGCCACCCGACAGGAAACAATGGTATTGTTATGTCTGTCAGGCCATAGAGCTGAGGCAATGAGAGATGGACATGTGCACTGTTGTACGATTTCTCTTTGATATCGCTCCATCTCTTCTCGCTTCATCTTTCTCTCGTTCTCTTTGTAAATCCCTCTTCCTTTCTCTTATTTCTTCCCCTGCCCCTTCTTTCAATCCTTTGTTTCCATTTTCTCTCTTTCAAACACCCCATTTCCTCGGAGCTCTCAATCCCTCTCTCTCTCCATCCCTCTCTCTCTCCATCCCTCTCTCTCTCCATCCCTCTCTCTCTCCATCCCTCACACGCTTCATCCCTCACACTCTTCATCCCTCACACTCTCCATCCCTCACACTCTTCATCCCTCACACTCTTCATCCCTCACACTCTTCATCCCTCACACTCTCCATCCCTCTCTCTCTCTCTTCATCTCTTTCTCCATCAATCTCTCCGTCTCTCACTCTCTCCATCCCTATCTCTCTCCATCCCTCACACTCTTCA
>NC_088399.1:100093579-100098579 GCF_034236695.1 Oncorhynchus nerka | reverse complement strand
ACGTCTACCGAACAGAACTTCCGCACTCAACAACCCGGTCGCATTTCGCTTCGCTCCACAGGTAGTATCACATTTTTCATTTCATTTCATTACAGTACAACGGCTTGATTTGTTTGATCGTAGCTAGCTACATAGCTAGCTACATAGCCGTCTTTGTATCAAAGATAATTGTGTAGTCTAGAGCGATTTCCTAGGTTAGCTAGCCAGCTATTGTCGTTCTTTTAACGCAACGTAACGTAGTCATCACTGCTAGCTAGCCAGCTAGCCCCGAATAGCAGCACAGTAGAAACTATTGCACTCAACGGAACGACTTGATTAGTGTAGTGTCAACAACGCAGCCACTGCCAGCTAGCCTACATAGTCAACAACGCAGCCTCTGCCAGCTAGCCTACTTCAGCAGTACTGTATCATTTTAATCATTTTAGTCAATAAGATTCTTGCTACGTAAGCTTAACTTTCTGAACACTCGAGACGTGTAGTCCACTTGTCATTCCAATCTCCTTTGCATTAGCGTAGCCTCTTGTGTAGCCTGTCAACTATGTGTCTGTCTATCCCTGTCCTCTCCTCTCTGCACAGACCATACAAACGCTCCACACCGCGTGGCCGCGGCCACCCTAATCTGGTGGTCCCAGCGCGCACGACCCACGTGGAGTTCCAGGTCTCCGGTAGCCTCTGGAACTGCCGATCTGCGGCCAACAAGGCAGAGTTCATCTCAGCCTATGCCTCCCTCCAGTCCCTCGACTTCTTGGCACTGACGGAAACATGGATCACCACAGACAACACTGCTACTCCTACTGCTCTCTCTTCGTCTGCCCACGTGTTCTCGCACACCCCGAGAGCTTCTGGTCAGCGGGGTGGTGGCACCGGGATCCTCATCTCTCCCAAGTGGTCATTCTCTCTTTCTCCCCTTACCCATCTGTCTATCGCCTCCTTTGAATTCCATGCTGTCACAGTTACCAGCCCTTTCAAGCTTAACATCCTTATCATTTATCGCCCTCCAGGTTCCCTCGGAGAGTTCATCAATGAGCTTGATGCCTTGATAAGCTCCTTTCCTGAGGACGGCTCACCTCTCACAGTTCTGGGCGACTTTAACCTCCCCACGTCTACCTTTGACTCATTCCTCTCTGCCTCCTTCTTTCCACTCCTCTCCTCTTTTGACCTCACCCTCTCACCTTCCCCCTACTCACAAGGCAGGAAATACGCTCGACCTCATCTTTACTAGATGCTGTTCTTCCACTAACCTCATTGCAACTCCCCTCCAAGTCTCCGACCACTACCTTGTATCCTTTTCCCTCTCGCTCTCATCCAACACTTCCCACACTGCCCCTACTCGGATGGTATCGCGCCGTCCCAACCTTCGCTCTCTCTCCCCGCTACTCTCTCCTCTTCCATCCTATCATCTCTTCCCTCTGCTCAAACCTTCTCCAACCTATCTCCTGATTCTGCCTCCTCAACCCTCCTCTCCTCCCTTTCTGCATCCTTTGACTCTCTATGTCCCCTATCCTCCAGGCCGGCTCGGTCCTCCCCTCCCGCTCCGTGGCTCGACGACTCATTGCGAGCTCACAGAACAGGGCTCCGGGCAGCAGAGCGGAAATGGAGGAAAACTCGCCTCCCTGCGGACCTGGCATCCTTTCACTCCCTCCTCTCTACATTTTCCTCTTCTCTCTCTGCTGCTAAAGCCACTTTCTACCACTCAATTCCAAGCATCTGCCTCTAACCCTAGGAAGCTCTTTGCCACCTTCTCCTCCCTCCTGAATCCTCCTCCCCCTCCCCCCTCCTCCCTCTCTGCAGATGACTTCGTCAACCATTTTGAAAAGAAGGTCGACGACATCCGATCCTCGTTTGCTAAGTCAAACGACACCGCTGGTTCTGCTCACACTGTCCTACCCTGTGCTCTGACCTCTTTCTCCCCTCTCTCTCCAGATGAAATCTCGCGTCTTGTGACGGATGGCCGCCCAAAACCTGCCCGCTTGACCCTATCCCCTCCTCTCTTCTCCAGACCATTTCCGGAGACCTTCTCCCTTACCTCAACTCGCTCATCAACTCATCCCTGACCGCTGGCTACGTCCCTTCCGTCTTCAAGAGAGCGAGAGTTGCACCCCTTCTGAAAAAACCTACACTCGATCCCTCCGATGTCAACAACTACAGACCAGTATCCCTTCTTTCTTTTCTCTCCAAAACTCTTGAACGTGCCGTCCTTGGCCAGCTCTCCCGCTATCTCTCTCAGAATGACCTTCTTGATCCAAATCAGTCAGGTTTCAAGACTAGTCATTCAACTGAGACTGCTCTTCTCTGTATCACGGAGGCGCTCCGCACTGCTAAAGCTAACTCTCTCTCCTCTGCTCTCATCCTTCTAGACCTATCGGCTGCCTTCGATACTGTGAACCATCAGATCCTCCTCTCCACCCTCTCCGAGTTGGGCATCTCCGGCGCGGCCCACGCTTGGATTGCGTCCTACCTGACAGGTCGCTCCTACCAGGTGGCGTGGCGAGAATCCGTCTCCACACCACGTGCTCTCACCACTGGTGTCCCCCAGGGCTCTGTTCTAGGCCCTCTCCTATTCTCGCTATACACCAAGTCACTTGGCTCTGTCATAACCTCACATGGTCTCTCCTATCATTGCTATGCAGACGACACACAATTAATCTTCTCCTTTCCCCCTTCTGATGACCAGGTGGCGAATCGCATCTCTGCATGTCTGGCAGACATATCAGTGTGGATGACGGATCACCACCTCAAGCTGAACCTCGGCAAGACGGAGCTGCTCTTCCTCCCGGGGAAGGACTGCCCGTTCCATGATCTCGCCATCACGGTTGACAACTCCATTGTGTCCTCCTCCCAGAGCGCTAAGAACCTTGGCGTGATCCTGGACAACACCCTGTCGTTCTCAACTAACATCAAGGCGGTGGCCCGTTCCTGTAGGTTCATGCTCTACAACATCCGCAGAGTACGACCCTGCCTCACACAGGAAGCGGCGCAGGTCCTAATCCAGGCACTTGTCATCTCCCGTCTGGATTACTGCAACTCGCTGTTGGCTGGGCTCCCTGCCTGTGCCATTAAACCCCTACAACTCATCCAGAACGCCGCAGCCCGTCTGGTGTTCAACCTTCCCAAGTTCTCTCACGTCACCCCGCTCCTCCGCTCTCTCCACTGGCTTCCAGTTGAAGCTCGCATCCGCTACAAGACCATGGTGCTTGCCTACGGAGCTGTGAGGGGAACGGCACCTCAGTACCTCCAGGCTCTGATCAGGCCCTACACCCAAACAAGGGCACTGCGTTCATCCACCTCTGGCCTGCTCGCCTCCCTACCACTGAGGAAGTACAGTTCCCGCTCAGCCCAGTCAAAACTGTTCGCTGCTCTGGCCCCCCAATGGTGGAACAAACTCCCTCACGACGCCAGGACAGCGGAGTCAATCACCACCTTCCGGAGACACCTGAAACCCCACCTCTTTAAGGAATACCTAGGATAGGATAAAGTAATCCCTCTCACCCCCCCCCTTAAAAGATTTAGATGCACTACTGTTCCACTGGATGTCATAAGGTGAATGCACCAATTTGTAAGTCGCTCTGGATAAGAGCGTCTGCTAAATGACTTAAATGTAAATGTAAATGAAGTGGAAAGGTATCATGTTAGGTTGAAGTGGAAAGGTAAGGCAGGTATCATGTTAGGTTGTAGTGGAAAGGTAAGGCAGGTATCATGTTAGGTTGAAGTGGAAAGGTAAGGCAGGTATCATGTTAGGTTGAAGTGGAAAGGTAAGGCAGGTATCATGTTAGGTTGTAGTGGAAAGGTAAGGCAGGTATCATAGGTTGAAAGGGAAAGGTAAGGCAGGTATCATGTTAGGTTGTAGTGGAAAGGTAAGGCAGGTATCATGTTAGGTTGAAAGGGAAAGGTAAGGCAGGTATCATAGGTTGAAAGGGAAAGGTAAGGCAGGTATCATGTTAGGTTGTAGTGGAAAGGTAAGGCAGGTATCATGTTAGGTTGTAGTGGAAAGGTAAGGCAGGTATCATGTTAGGTTGAAGTGGAAAGGTAAGGCAGGTATCATGTTAGGTTGAAGTGGAAAGGTAAGGCAGGTATCATGTTAGGTTGAAGTGGAAAGGTAAGGCAGGTATCATGTTAGGTTGAAGTGGAAAGGTAAGGCAGGTATCATAGGTTGTAGTGGAAAGGTAAGGCAGGTATCATGTTAGGTTGTAGTGGAAAGGTAAGGCAGGTATCATGTTAGGTTGTAGTGGAAAGGTAAGGCAGGTATCATGTTAGGTTGTAGTGGAAAGGTAAGGCAGGTATCATGTTAGGTTGAAGTGGAAAGGTAAGGCAGGTATCATGTTAGGTTGAAGTGGAAAGGTAAGGCAGGTATCATGTTAGGTTGAAGTGGAAAGGTAAGGCAGGTATCATAGGTTGTAGTGGAAAGGTAAGGCAGGTATCATGTTAGGTTGTAGTGGAAAGGTAAGGCAGGTAACATGTTCGGTTGAAAGGGAAAGGTAAGGCAAGTATCATGTTAGGTTGAAAGGGAAAGTTAAGGCAGGTATCATGTTAGGTTGAAGTGGAAAGGTAAGGCAGGTATCATGGTAGGTTGAAGCAGAAAGGTAAGGCAAGTATCATGTTAGGTTGAAGCGGAAAGGTAAGGCAGGTATCATGTTAGGTTGAAGCAGAAAGGTAAGGCAAGTATCATGTTAGGTTGAAGCAGAAAGGTAAGGCAGGTATCATGTTTGGTTGAAGTGGAAAGGTAAGGCAGGTATCATGGTAGGTTGAAGCAGAAAGGTAAGGCAAGTATCATGTTAGGTTGAAGCGGAAAGGTAAGGCAGGTATCATGGTAGGTTGAAGCAGAAAGGTAAGGCAAGTATCATGTTAGGTTGAAGCGGAAAGGTAAGGCAGGTATCATGTTTGGTTGAAGCAGAAAGATAAGGCTTGATGACAGCGTTGCACACCCTTGACATTCTCTCAACCAACTTTATGAGGTAGTCACCTGTAAATCATTTCAATTAACCGGTGTGCCTTCTTAAAAG
>NC_088399.1:100053579-100088579 GCF_034236695.1 Oncorhynchus nerka | reverse complement strand
TGAGTGGAGAGAGAGAGACAGGGTGGTAATGTCTAACTCTATGGTTCTCAGTGAGTGGAGAGAGTGAGACAGGGTGGTAATGTCTAACTCTATGGTTCTCAGTGAGTGGAGAGAGAGAGACAGGGTGGTAATGTCTAACTCTATGGTTCTCAGTGAATGGAGAGAGAGAGAGAGACAGGGTGGTAATGTCTAACTCTATGGTTCTCAGTGAATGGAGAGAGAGAGAGACAGGGTGGTAATGTCTAACTCTATGGTTCTCAGTGAGTGGAGAGAGAGAGAGAGACAGGGTGGTAATGTCTAACTCTATGGTTCTCAGTGAATGGAGAGAGAGAGACAGGGTGGTAATGTCTAACTCTATGGTTCTCAGTGAATGGAGAGAGAGAGACAGGGTGGTAATGTCTAACTCTATGGTTCTCAGTGAATGGAGAGAGAGAGACAGGGTGGTAATGTCTAACTCTATGGTTCTCAGTGAATGGAGAGAGAGAGACAGGGTGGTAATGTCTAACTCTATGGTTCTCAGTGAATGGAGAGAGAGAGACAGGGTGGTAATGTCTAACTCTATGGTTCTCAGTGAATGGAGAGAGAGACAGGGAGGTAATGTCTAACTCTATGGTTCTCAGTGAATGGAGAGAGAGACAATGGTCGAGTACATTTGTTAAACTTCAGTATCAGGCTGAAGACCCCAATCCCGCAAGAAAGTAGAGAAGTTATGAAACAGGAAATATGAACGATTATCTGCCTCAGAAACGAACGGTGGCTGGTGTGGGAAGGAGAGGAGGAGGGAGAGGAGGAGGGTGAGGAGGAGGGTGGGAACTGAAGACAGATTATGTGATTTGATTCCATCAATTTGTTTTTGGTTAATTTATTTTCTGTATGTGTCTCCATTCCTTCCATCTCTCATCCCACCCTCCTCCTCACCCTCCTCCTCTCCCTCCTCCTCTCCCTCCTCTCCCTCCTCTCCCTCTACCATTGACAGTACCCTCTCATCTTTGGCTGAAAGAGGTAGGGAGGCAAATAAACATGATCCTTCCACCTCTCCTTCCCCTCCCTCACCGCCTGTCTGTAACTGGTAAAGGGAGACAGACAGACAGACAGACAGACAGACAGACAGACAGACAGACAGACAGACAGACAGACAGACAGACAGACAGACAGACAGACAGACAGACAGACAGACAGACAGACAGACAGACAGACAGACAGACAGACAGACAGACAGACAGACAGACAGACAGACAGACAGGCAGGTAGTTAAAGGACGTAATTGAGGCATATGTCTAGCCCAAGGTCTGCTTACTACACACAACTGTCCTTCCAGCCAGTACTTCTGTGTGTGTGTTCGAGCGTGTGCCTGGGTCTGTGTGTGGTGTGTGTAGCAGACTCTGCTCCTAGCATTGAGCCCTGAACCACAGATCAATCAACACAGAGAAACGCCCCGCTCCAACATCACACATCAGACTGAATATTAACCTCCTAGTGGAATGTAGATCTAACGAAGGGTTGCATATTCTCCATGCAGATGGAATTCTGTTAGTCAGGTGGCTTCCCTCTCCATGCAGATGGAGTTCTGTTAGTCAGGTGGCTTCCCTCTCCATGCAGATGGAGTTCTGTTAGTCAGGTGGCTTCCCTCTCCACGCAGATGGAGTTCTGTTAGTCAGTTTGCTTCCCTCTCCATGCAGATGGAGTTCTGTTAGTCAGGTGGCTTCCCTCTACATGCAGATGGAGTTCTGTTAGCCAGGCGGCTTCCCTCTCCATGCAGATGGAGTTCTGTTAGTCAGGCGGCTTCCCTCTCCACGCAGATGGAGTTCTGTTAGTCAGGCGGCTTCCCTCTACATGCAGATGGAGTTCTGTTAGTCAGTTGGCTTCCCTCTCCATGCAGATAGTGTTCTGTTAGTCAGTTGGCTTCCCTCTACATGCAGATGGAGGTCTGTTAGTCAGGTGGCTTCCCTCTCCATGCAGATGGAGGTCTGTTAGTCAGGCTGCTTCCCTCTCCATGCAGATGGAGTTCTGTTAGCCAGGCGGCTTCCCTCTCCATGCAGATGGAGTTCTGTTAGTCAGTTGGCTTCCCTCTCCATGCAGATGGAGTTCTGTTAGCCAGGCGGCTTCCCTCTACATGCAGATGGAGTTCTGTTAGTCAGGCGGCTTCCCTCTCCATGCAGATGGAGTTCTGTTAGCCAGGCGGCTTCCTTCTACATGCAGATGGAATTCTGTTAGTCAGGCGGCTTCCCTCTCCATGCAGATGGAGTTCTGTTAGTCATTTGGCTTCCCAGACGCAGATGGAGTTATGTTAGTCAGGCGGCTTCCTCTCCATGCAGATGGAGTTCTGTTAGCCAGGCGGCTTCCTCTCCATGCAGATGGAGTTCTGTTAGTCAGTTGGCTTCCTCTCCATGCAGATGGAGTTCTGTTAGCCAGGCTCTGCCCTCTCCATGCAGACGGAGTTCTGTTAGTCAGGTGGCTTCCTCTACATGCAGATGGAGTTCTGTTAGCCAGGCGGCTTCCCTCTCCATCAGATGGAGTTCTGTTAAGGCGGCTTCCCTCTCCACTCAGAATGGAGTTCTGTTAGTCAGGCGGCTTCCTCCATGCAGATGGAGTTCTGTTAGTCAGTTGGCTTCCCTCTCCATGCAGATAGAGTTCTGTTAGCCAGGCGGCTTCCCTCTCCATGCAGATAGAGTTCTGTTAGTCAGGCGGCTTCCCTCTACATGCAGATGGAGGTCTGTTAGTCAGGCGGCTTCCCTCTACATGCAGATGGAGTTATGTTAGTCAGGCGGCTTCCCTCTCCATGCAGATGGAGTTATGTTAGTCAGTTGGCTTCCCTCTCTATGCAGATGGAGTTCTGTTAGTCAGTTGGCTTCCCTCTCCACGCAGGTGGAGGTCTGTTAGACAGTTGGCTTCCCTCTACATGTAGATGGAGTTCTGTTAGTCAGTTGGCTTCCCTCTCCATGCAGATGGAGTTCTGTTAGCCAGGCGGCTTCCCTCTACATGCAGATGGAGTTCTGTTAGTCAGGCGGCTTCCCTCTCCATGCAGATGGAGTTCTGTTAGCCAGGCGGCTTCCTTCTACATGCAGATGGAATTCTGTTAGTCAGGCGGCTTCCCTCTCCATGCAGATGGAGTTCTGTTAGTCATTTGGCTTCCCTCTCCACGCAGATGGAGTTATGTTAGTCAGGCGGCTTCCCTCTCCATGCAGATGGAGTTCTGTTAGCCAGGCGGCTTCCCTCTCCATGCAGATGGAGTTCTGTTAGTCAGTTGGCTTCCCTCTCCATGCAGATGGAGTTCTGTTAGCCAGGCGGCTTCCCTCTCCATGCAGACGGAGTTCTGTTAGTCAGGTGGCTTCCCTCTACATGCAGATGGAGTTCTGTTAGCCAGGCGGCTTCCCTCTCCATGCAGATGGAGTTCTGTTAGTCAGGCGGCTTCCCTCTCCACTCAGATGGAGTTCTGTTAGTCAGGCGGCTTCCCTCTACATGCAGATGGAGTTCTGTTAGTCAGTTGGCTTCCCTCTCCATGCAGATAGAGTTCTGTTAGCCAGGCGGCTTCCCTCTCCATGCAGATAGAGTTCTGTTAGTCAGGCGGCTTCCCTCTACATGCAGATGGAGGTCTGTTAGTCAGGCGGCTTCCCTCTACATGCAGATGGAGTTATGTTAGTCAGGCGGCTTCCCTCTCCATGCAGATGGAGTTATGTTAGTCAGTTGGCTTCCCTCTCTATGCAGATGGAGTTCTGTTAGTCAGTTGGCTTCCCTCTCCACGCAGGTGGAGGTCTGTTAGACAGTTGGCTTCCCTCTACATGTAGATGGAGTTCTGTTAGTCAGGCGGCTTCCCTCTACATGCAGATGGAGTTCTGTTAGTCAGGTGGCTTCCCTCTACATGCAGATGGAGGTCTGTTAGTCAGGTGGCTTCCCTCTACATGCAGATGGAGTTCTGTTAGTCAGGTGGCTTCCCTCTACATGCAGATGGAGGTCTGTTAGCCAGGCGGGTTCCCTCTCCATGCAGATGGAGTTCTGTTAGTCAGGTGGCTTCCCTCTACATGCAGATGGAGGTCTGTTAGCCAGGCGGCTTCCCTCTCCATGCAGATGGAGTTCTGTTAGTCAGGTGGCTTCCCTCTACATGCAGATGGAGTTCTGTTAGCCAGGCGGCTTCCCCTCTCTGCCGTTCATGGCTCAACACACAGACAGAGCACTTAAACAACTGTGCCTTCTGTGTGAGTGAGTGAGTGAGTGAGTGAGTGAGTGAGTGAGTGAGTGAGTGAGTGAGTGAGTGAGTGAGTGAGTGAGTGAGTGAGTGAGTGAGTGAATGAGTGAGTGTGTGTGTGTATGTGTGGTAGTGGACTTTGAAACGTCTTCAATGATAATGCTTCCCTAACTCGCGAAAATTGTACTCTTGACCACAGTTACGCGCCTTTTCGACAAGGGTATAAGGCCCTCTCTCATCCTCCTTTTGGAAAATCCGACCATGACTCCATCTTGCTTCACCCCACCTACAAATAAAACTCAAGAGGGAAGTTCCAGTAGTCAGGTCTGTACTGCATTGGTCTGACCAATCAGAATTCACGCTCCAGGACTGTTTTGTCCACGGGGATATGTTCCGGGTCGCCTCCTTTTAAAGAATATGCCTCATTCACCGGATTCATAAAAAACAAGTAAACAGAAAGAGATGCTGTTTATCAACAAGGTGACCTGGGACAAGTAAACATAAAGAGATGCTGTTTATCAACAGGATGACCTGGGACAAGTAAACAGAAAGAGATGCTGTTTATCAACAGGATGACCTGGGACAAGTAAACAGAAACAGAGAGATGCTGTTTATCAACAGGATGACCTGGGACAAGTAAACAGAAACAGAGAGATGCTGTTTATCAACAGGATGACCTGGGACAAGTAAACATAAAGAGAGAGATGCTGTTAATAAACAGGATGACCTACACAGATCAAGAAACATAAGGGACAAAGTGAAGGAGCAATTCAGGCATATGTGACTTGGGCTCCTTACGATTACAGGTTACAAAAAGAAAGCCAGCCACATTGCGGTCACCAACAGCAACCCTATCAGAGGAGTTAAACACGTTTTTTTCTCACGATTCAAGCACAATGACCCTGAGCTGCAGAGGAGACAGGACAATGACCCTGAGCTGCAGAGGAGACAGGACAATGACCCTGATCTGCAGAGGAGACAGGACAATGACCCTGAGCTGCAGAGGAGACAGGACAATGACCCTGAGCTGCAGAGGAGACACAATGACCCTGATCTGCAGAGGAGACAGGACAATGACCCTGATCTGCAGAGGAGACAGGACAATGACCCTGAGCTGCAGAGGAGACAGGACAATGACCCTGATCTGCAGAGGAGACACAATGACCCTGATCTGCAGAGGAGACAGGACAATGACCCTGATCTGCCGAGGAGACAGGACAATGACCCTGATCTGCAGAGGAGACAGGACAATGACCCTGATCTGCCGAGGAGACAGGACAATGACCCTGATCTGCCGAGGAGACAGGACAATGACCCTGATCTGCAGAGGAGACAGGACAATGACCCTGATCTGCCGAGGAGACAGGACAATGACCCTGATCTGCAGAGGAGACAGGACAATGACCCTGATCTGCAGAGGAGACAGGACAATGACCCTGAGCTGCAGAGGAGACAGGACAATGACCCTGAGCTGCAGAGGAGACACAATGACCCTGATCTGCAGAGGAGACAGGACAATGACCCTGATCTGCCGAGGAGACAGGACAATGACCCTGAGCTGCAGAGGAGACAGGACAATGACCCTGATCTGCCGAGGAGACAGGACAATGACCCTGATCTGCCGAAGAGACAGCACAATGACCCTGAGCTGCAGAGGAGACAGGACAATGACCCTGATCTGCAGAGGAGACAGGACAATGACCCTGATCTGCAGAGGAGACAGGACAATGACCCTGATCTGCCGAGGAGACAGGACAATGACCCTGATCTGCCGAGGAGACAGGACAATGACCCTGATCTGCAGAGGAGACAGGACAATGACCCTGATCTGCCGAGGAGACAGGACAATGACCCTGATGTGCCGAGGAGACAGGACAATGACCCTGAGCTGCAGAGGACCCTGATGTGTGATTCAATGAATGTTTGATTTTAGATCATAATTTGATTTGCCACGCTGCATTTTCCCTGTTTTTTTTCCCCAAGTGGGACGCAAGCGTCCCCTATACCATATTAACTATCCCAAAGCCTAGGACCAAGAGACATGGAGAGACAGCCTTTTAACTATCCCAAAGCCCAGGACCAAGAGACATGGAGAGACAGCCTTTTAACTATCCCAAAGCCTAGGACCAGGAGACATGGAGAGAGACAGCCTTTTAACTATCCCAAAGCCCAGGACCAAGAGACATGGAGAGACAGCCTTTTAACTATCCCAAAGCCCAGGACCAAGAGACATGGAGAGACAGCCTTTTACCTATCCCAAAGCCCAGGACCAAGAGGCATGGAGAGACAGCCTTTTAACTATCCCAAAGCCCAGGACCAAGAGGCATGGAGAGACAGCCTTTTAACTATCCCAAAGCCCAGGACCAAGAGGCATGGAGAGACAGCCTTTTAACTATCCCAAAGCCTAGGACCAAGAGACATGGAGAGACAGCCTTTTAACTATCCCAAAGCCCAGGACCAAGAGACATGGAGAGACAGCCTTTTAACTATCCCAAAGCCCAGGACCAAGAGGCATGGAGAGAGACAGCCTTTTAACTATCCCAAAGCCCAGGACCAAGAGGCATGGAGAGACAGCCTTTTAACTATCCCAAAGCCCAGGACCAAGAGGCATGGAGAGAGACAGCCTTTTAACTATCCCAAAGCCTAGGACCAAGAGGCATGGAGAGACAGCCTTTTAACTATCCCAAAGCCTAGGACCAGGAGACATGGAGAGAGACAGCCTTTTAACTATCCCAAAGCCCAGGACCAAGAGACATGGAGAGACAGCCTTTTAACTATCCCAAAGCCCAGGACCAAGAGACATGGAGAGACAGCCTTTTACCTATCCCAAAGCCCAGGACCAAGAGGCATGGAGAGACAGCCTTTTAACTATCCCAAAGCCCAGGACCAAGAGGCATGGAGAGACAGCCTTTTAACTATCCCAAAGCCCAGGACCAAGAGGCATGGAGAGACAGCCTTTTAACTATCCCAAAGCCTAGGACCAAGAGACATGGAGAGACAGCCTTTTAACTATCCCAAAGCCCAGGACCAAGAGACATGGAGAGACAGCCTTTTAACTATCCCAAAGCCCAGGACCAAGAGGCATGGAGAGAGACAGCCTTTTAACTATCCCAAAGCCCAGGACCAAGAGGCATGGAGAGACAGCCTTTTAACTATCCCAAAGCCCAGGACCAAGAGGCATGGAGAGAGACAGCCTTTTAACTATCCCAAAGCCTAGGACCAAGAGGCATGGAGAGACAGCCTTTTAACTATCCCAAAGCCTAGGACCAGGAGACATGGAGAGAGACAGCCTTTTAACTATCCCAAAGCCCAGGACCAAGAGACATGGAGAGACAGCCTTTTAACTATCCCAAAGCCCAGGACCAAGAGGCATGGAGAGACAGCCTTTTAACTATCCCAAAGCCCAGGACCAAGAGGCATGGAGAGACAGCCTTTTAACTATCCCAAAGCCTAGGACCAAGAGACATGGAGAGACAGCCTTTTAACTATCCCAAAGCCCAGGACCAAGAGGCATGGAGAGACAGCCTTTTAACTATCCCAAAGCCCACGACCAAGAGACATGGAGAGACAGCCTTTTAACTATCCCAAAGCCCAGGACCAAGAGGCATGGAGAGACAGCCTTTTAACTATCCCAAAGCCCAGGACCAAGAGGCATGGAGAGAGACAGCCTTTTAACTATCCCAAAGCCTAGGACCAAGAGGCATGGAGAGACAGCCTTTTAACTATCCCAAAGCCTAGGACCAGGAGACATGGAGAGAGACAGCCTTTTAACTATCCCAAAGCCCAGGACCAAGAGACATGGAGAGACAGCCTTTTAACTATCCCAAAGCCCAGGACCAAGAGACATGGAGAGACAGCCTTTTAACTATCCCAAAGCCGGGGACCAAGAGACATGGAGAGACAGCCTTTTAACTATCCCAAAGCCTGGGACCAAGAGACATGGAGAGACAGCCTTTTACCTATCCCAAAGCCCAGGACCAAGAGACATGGAGAGACAGCATTTTAACTATCCCAAAGCCTGGGACCAAGAGACATGGAGAGACAGCCTCCCCAAATAGGACCAAGAGACATGGGATCCCAAAGCCCAGGACCAAGACATGGAGAGACAGCCTTTTAACTATCCCAAAGCATGGAGGACCAATCCCAAAGCCTAGGACCAAGAGGCATGGAGAGACAGCCTTTTAACTATCCCAAAGCCCAGGACCAAGAGGCATGGAGAGACAGCCTTTTAACTATCCCAAAGCCCAGGACCAAGAGGCATGGAGAGACAGCCTTTTAACTATCCCAAAGCCCAGGACCAAGAGGCATGGAGAGACAGCCTTTTAACTATCCCAAAGCCCAGGACCAAGAGACATGGAGAGACAGCCTTTTAACTATCCCAAAGCCTGGGACCAAGAGACATGGAGAGACAGCCTTTTAACTATCCCAAAGCCCAGGACCAAGAGGCACGGAGAGACAGCCTTTTACATTTACATTACATTTAAGTCATTTAGCAGACGCTCTTATCCAGAGCGACTTACAAATTGGTGCTTTCACCTTATGACATCCAGTGGAACAGCCACTTTACAATAGTGCATCTAGGTCTTTTAAGGGGGGATGAGAAGGATTACTTTATCCTATCCTAGGTATTCCTTAAAGAGGTGGGGTTTCAGGTGTCTCCGGAAGGTGGTGATTGACTCCGCTGTCCTGGCGTCGTGAAGGAGTTTGTTCCACCATTGGGGGGCCAGAGCAGCGAACAGTTTTGACTGGGAGCAGCGAACAGTTTTGACTGTTTTAACTATCCCAAAGCCTGGGACCAAGAGGCATGGAGAGACAGCCTTTTAACTATCCCAAAGCCTGGGACCAAGAGACATGGAGAGACAGCCTTTTAACTATTCCAAAGCCTAGGACCAGGAGACATGGAGAGAGACAGCCTTTTAACTATCCCATAGCCCAGGACCAAGTGGCATGGAGAGACAGCCTTTTAACTATCCCAAAGCCCAGGACCAAGAGGCATGGAGAGACAGCCTTTTAACTATCCCAAAGCCTAGGACCAAGAGGCATGGAGAGACAGCCTTTTAACTATCCCAAAGCCTAGGACCAGGAGACATGGAGAGAGACAGCCTTTTAACTATCCCAAAGCCCAGGACCAAGAGACATGGAGAGACAGCCTTTTAACTATCCCAAAGCCCAGGACCAAGAGGCATGGAGAGACAGCCTTTTAACTATCCCAAAGCCCAGGACCAAGAGGCATTACATTTACATTTACATTTAAGTAATTTATTTGATTGAACAACCAAGATGGCGTAGCAGTCGGACGTGTGTTTTGTCTTGTCCCGTCCTGTATAGTGTAAATATAGTTTTTCCTCTTTTTTTTCTGTATATATTTCGTACATATTTTAATCTCACTTCCCAACCACAGGCTGAATATACTCGCCTGCAACCCGCATCACCCAATGTGGTACGGATCTGCTTTTTCTATACTTTAGAATCGGAACCCTCATCAGAAGCTAGCCGCTAACTAGCTACTAGCTAGCCACTGCTAGCGGTCTTCAACGCTAACTAGGACACCAGCGCGACATCTACCCAAAGCATATCAGACTGCTTTTTCTCTACCACATCTCCGGATTCCTACCGCAAGCTCTGAAGCTTTATACCGGATCATCGTAAATAGCTAGCTGCAATCCGAGTGGCTACTCCTGGCTAACGTCTCTGTCCCAGAGCAAGCACCAGTTAGCCTGGAGCTAGCCTCGAGCTAAGCCCATCTCCCGACTACCCGAAGAGGTCCAAAAATACCTAATTTGCCAATTGGCCTGGACCCTCTACTGACCCTCTACTGCCGACACGGAGCCCCGCCGATCCATCACGACTGGTCCGCCGACATAATCGTCCGAGGGGTTTCAACAGGCTTTTCCGCTGCGACATCGCCAAAGATCCATCTGCTGGCCAAGGCCCGCGAGCTTTCTGAATCACTGTATCTCCAGCTCACCGCATGAAGAGGAATAAATAAACAGACTCACCCCATCGCGACGTCCCCCAAAGGTTAACTCTCTAGCCCTCGCTATCTCCTGCTTGCTAATTCGGCCTGCTAACGGCTAGCTTGTCAAGCTCCGGTCCGCTAACTGCTACCTTGTCTAGCTCGGGCCTACAAACTGTTAGCTTGTTAGCACAGGCCTGCTAACCGTCTGTACCACCGCGTCCCAATCACTCTCTGACCCCATTTACTTTCTATCTCTTTTTGATTTTTAATTTGTTTATACCTTCCGGAAACCTGCCTCACCCAATGTGATACGGAATCGCTATTACTTTTACTCTTATTTTTATTTTTATGACACACTCAAGAACCTCCAGACGCTAACCAGCTAACTAGCTACAAGCTAGTTAGTCATTGTTAGTTTAAAAAAAAAAAAAAAAAACCTGGATAACACTCGCCAGCCCCCCTGCCCATCCACCGCTGCCCCCTGGACACTGATCTCTTGGCTTCATAGCTGACGCACGCTGGACTGTCCATTAATCACGGTACTCCTTTCTGCTTGTTTGTCTTACCTGTCGGCCCCGTTGCCTAGTCAACGCCATTTTACCTGCTGTTTGTTGTGCTAGCGGATTAGCCTCGCCTACTGTTTTTAGCTAGCTTTCCAAATTCAACACCTGTGATTACTGTATGCCTCGCTGTATGTCTCTCTCAGATGTCAATATGCCTTGTATACTGTTGTTCAGGTTAGTTATAATTGTTTTAGTTCACAATGGAGCCCCTAGACCCACTCTGCATACCCCTGTTACCTCCTTTGTCCCACCTCCCACACATGCGGTGACCTCACCCATTACAACCAGCATGTCCAGAGATACAACCTGTCTCATCATCACCCAGTGCCTGGGCTTACCTCCGCTGTACCCGCACCCCACCATACCCCTGTCTGTGCATTATGCCCTGAATATATTCTACCATGCCCAGAAACCTGCTCCTCTTATCCTCTGCCCCCAACGCTCTAGGCGACCAGTTTTGATAGCCTTTAGCCGCACCCTCATACTACTCCTTCTCTGTTCCGCGGGTGATGTGGAGGTAAACCCAGGCCCTGCATGTCCCCAGGTACCCTCATTTGTTGACTTCTGTGATCGAAAAAGCCTTGGTTTTATGCATGTCAACATCAGAAGCCTCCTCCCTAAGTTTGTTTTACTCACTGCTTTAGCACACTCTGCTAACCCTGATGTCCTTGCCGTGTCTGAATCCTGGCTCAGGAAGGCCACCAAAAATTCAGAGATTTCCATACCCAACTATAACATCTTCCGTCAAGATAGAACTACCAAAGGGGCGGAGTTGCAGTCTACTGCAGAGATAGCCTGCAAAGTAATGTCATACTTTCCAGGTCCATACCCAAACAGTTCGAACTACTAATTTTGAAAATTACCCTCTCCAGAAATAAGTCTCTCACTGTTGCCGCCTGCTACCGGCCACCCTCAGCTCCCAGCTGTGCCCTGGACACCATTTGTGAATTGATCGCCCCCATCTAGCTTCAGAGTTTGTTCTGTTAGGTGACCTAAACTGGGATATGCTTAACACCCCGGCAGTCCTACAATGTAAGCTAGATGCCCTCAATCTCACTCAAATCATCAAGGAACCCACCAGGTACAACCCTAACTCTGTAAACAAGGGCACCCTCATAGACGTCATCCTGACCAACTGGCCCTCCAAATACACCTCCGCTGTCTTCAACCAGGATCTCAGCGATCACTGCCTCATTGCCTGTATCCGCCACGGAGCCGCAGTCAAACGACCACCCCTCATCACTGTCAAGCGCTCCCTAAAACACTTCTGTGAGCAGGCCTTTCTAATCGACCTGGCCCGGGTATCCTGGAAGGACATTGACCTCATCCCGTCAGTTGAGGATGCCTGGTCATTCTTTAAAAGTAACTTCCTCACCATTTTAGATAAGCATGCTCCGTTCAAAAAATGCAGAACCAAGAACAGATACAGCCCTTGGTTCACTCCAGACCTGACTGCCCTCGACCAGCACAAAAACATCCTGTGGCGGACAGCAATAGCATCGAATAGCCCCGTGATATGCAACTGTTCAGGAAGTCAGGAACCAATACACGCAGTCAGTCAGGAAAGCTAAGGCCAGCTTCTTCAGGCAGAAGTTTGCATCCTGTAGCTCCAACTCCAAAAGTTCTGGGACACTGTGAAGTCCATGGAGAACAAGAGTACCTCCTCCCAGCTGCCCACTGCACTGAGGCTAGGTAACACGGTCTCCACCGATAAATCCACGATTATCGAAAGCTTCAATAAGCACTTCTCAACGGCTGGCCATGCCTTCCGCCTGGCTACTCCAACCTCGGCCAACAGCTCCGCCCCCCGCAGCTCCTCGCCCAAGCCTCTCCAGGTTCTCCTTTACCCAAATCCAGATAGCAGATGTTCTGAAAGAGCTGCAAAACCTATACCCGTACAAATCAGCTGGGCTTGACAATCTGGACGCTCTATTTCTGAAACTATCTGCCGCCATTGTCGCAACCCCTATTACCAGCCTGTTCAACCTCTCTTTCATATCGTCTGAGATCCCCAAGGATTGGAAAGCTGCCGCAGTCATCCCCCTCTTCAAAGGGGAGACACCCTGGACCCAAACTGCTATAGACCTATATCCATCCTGCCCTGCCTATCTAAGGTCTTCGAAAGCCAAGTCAACAAACAGGTCACTGACCATCTCGAATCCCACCGTACCTTCTCCGCTGTGCAATCTGGTTTCCGAGCCGGTCACGGGTGCACCTCAGCCACGCTCAAGGTACTAAACGATATCATAACCGCCATCGATAAAAGACAGTACTGTGCAGCCGTCTTCATCGACCTCGCCAAGGCTTTCGACTCTGTCAATCACCATATTCTTATCGGCAGACTCAATAGCCTCGGTTTCTCGGATGACTGCCTTGCCTGGTTCACCAATTACTTTGCAGACAGAGTTCAGTGTGTCAAATCGGAGGGCATGCTGTCCGGTCCTCTGGCAGTCTCTATGGGGTGCCACAGGGTTCAATTCTCGGGCCGACTCTTTTCTCTGTATATATCAATGATGTTGCTCTTGCTGCGGGCGATTCCCTGATCCACCTCTACGCAGACGACACCATTCTATATACTTTCGGCCCGTCATTGGACACTGTGCTATCTAACCTCCAAACGAGCTTCAATGCCATACAGCACTCCTTCCGTGGCCTCCAACTGCTCTTAAACGCGAGTAAAACCAAATGCATGCTTTTCAACCGATCGCTGCCTGCACCCGCATGCCCGACTAGCATCACCACCCTGGATGGTTCCGACCTTGAATATGTGGACATCTATAAGTACCTAGGTGTCTGGCTAGACTGCAAACTCTCCTTCCAGACTCACATCAAACATCTCCAATCGAAAATCAAATCAAGAGTCGGCTTTCTATTCCGCAACAAAGCCTCCTTCACTCACGCCGCCAAGCTTACCCTAGTAAAACTGACTATCCTACCGATCCTCGATTTCGGCGATGTCATCTACAAAATGGCTTCCAACACTCTACTCAGAGAACTTGGGAAGGTTGAACACCAGACAGGCTGCGGCGTTCTGGATGAGTTGTAGGGGTTTAATGGCACAGGCAGGGAGCCCAGCCAACAGCGAGTTGCAGTAATCCAGACGGGAGATGACAAGTGCCTGGATTAGGACCTGCGCCGCTTCCTGTGTGAGGCAGGGTCGTACTCTGCGGATGTTGTAGAGCATGAGAGAGACAGCCTTTTAACTATCCCAAAGCCTGGGACCAAGAGACATGGAGAGACAGCCTTTTAACTATCCCAAAGCCTGGGACCAAGAGGCATGGAGAGACAGCTTTTTAACTATCCCAAAGCATAGGACCAAGAGACATGGAGAGACAGCCTTTTAACTATCCCAAAGCATAGGACCAAGAGACATGGAGAGACAGCCTTTTAACTATCCCAAAGCATAGGACCAAGAGACATGGAGAGACAGCCTTTTAACTATCCCAAAGCCCAGGACCAAGAGACATGGAGAGACAGCCTTTTAACTATCCCAAAGCCTAGGACCAAGAGGCATGGAGAGACAGCCTTTTAACTATCCCAAAGCCCAGGACCAAGAGACATGGAGAGACAGCCTTTTAACTACCCCAAAGCCTAGGACCGAGCCTACTTACTATGCCCCCAGCCTTTAGTTATTATGCCCCCAGCCTCTGGAATAGCCTGCCAGAGAACCTGAGGGGGGGGGGGGGGGGGGGGCTGTGGACATATTTAAAAGGGATCGTAAAACACACCTTTTAGCTTTGCTGTTCCTCATATTAAGTCATCAGTATTTATTGTTACTCTTTAGTATCTTTTATTCTCTTACCGTTTGTTGTGTAATAAATATAAAAGTTTTTATTTTCAGTGTTTTACTTAGTTTTTTTCCTCTGAAGGACATTGTGTTGCATCCCATGTCTGAAATGTGCTGAATAAATAAAGCTTGATTTAATGTCCACTATCATCCCCAGTGCCCAAGAATGGGAAAAAAAACTGAAATGAATGACTACCAACCTGTAGCACTCACTTCCCTCACCATGAAATGCTTTGAGAGGCTAAGACCACATCACCTCCACCCTCCCCAACACACTCCACCCTCCCCAACACACTCCTCCCTCCCCAACACACTCCTCCCTCCCCAACACACTCCTCCCTCCCCAACACACTCCACCCTCCCCAACACACTCCTCCCTCCCCAACACACTCCTCCCTCCCCAACACACTCCTCCCTCCCCAACACACTCCTCCCTCCCCAACACACTCCACCCTCCCCAACACACTCCTCCCTCCCCAACACACTCCTCCCTCCCCAACACACTCCACCCTCCCCAACACACTCCACCCTCTCCAATTCACCTACCGCCCTGACAGATCCACGGACGACACAATCGCCATTCCACTGCACAACTGCACAACACCCACCTGGACAAGAGGAATAGATACGTGAGGATGCTTCATTGACTACAGCTCATCCATCAATACCACAGTGCCCTATAAGATCAATTCAAAAAGCTCACAGCCTTGGGCCTGAACTCCTCCCTGTGCAACTGGGTCCTGGGCTTCCTGATAGGCCGACCCCCAGGTGGTGAAGGTAGGCAATGTTACATCCTCGACATTCTCAACATGGGGGCCCCACAAGGGTGCGTCCTCAGTCGCCTCCTGTATTTCCTGTATACCCACGACTGACTGGCCTCACACAGTTACAACTCCATCATCAAGTTCACTGACGACACGACACTAGTAGGCCTCATTACCAACAACGACGAGGCAGCCTACAGGGAGGAGGTAGGCACTCTGCCGGCCTGGTGCCAGGTAAACAATCTTTTCCTCAACGTCAGCAAAACAAAGGAGCTGATTGTGGACTTCAGGAGGAAGTCAATAACTTCAAGTTCCTTGGCGTCCACATCTCAGAGAAGCAGAAATGGTCTAACCACATGGACACCGTAGTGAAGAAGGCAAGACAGCAACTCTTCAAACTCTGCTGATGCTGAATAAATCTGGCCTGTCCCCGAGGGCCCTCACAGTGTTCTACAGGAACCCCATCGAGAGTAAACTATCGGGCTGAATCACAGCCTGGTGCATCACTGCCTGGTCCACACTGCCTAGTGCACACTGCCTGCCCTACAGTTACAAAACCTGGAAGATCACCAAGGATCCCAGCCACCCGAGCCACGCCCTCTTCTCCCCGCATCGATCACTCAGATGTGGACAATACAAGAGCATCATGGCAAAAAACTGGACGACAGTTTCTATCCTCAGGACCATCAGGCTGCTGAATAGCCACCACTAGTCAGCTACCCAGAGCAACAGCTCCTATGGACCCCCCCCCCCAACTGACTTTTACTTTTCTCCCACCCCAACGACATTCACCATTGTTGATCATGAACAAGACATGTAAAAGTGTTGGTCCAATTTTTCATGAGCTGAAATAAAATATCCCAGAAAATGTTTCACACAAACAATTATTATTATTATTTATTATTATTATTTATTTATTATTTATTATTATTATTTATTATATTATTTATTATTTACCATTAATTATTTCTGTAAAATGTTGTGCAAAAATGTGTTTACATCCCTGTTAGTGAGAATTTCTCCTTTTGCCAAGATAATCCATCCACCTGACAGGTGTGGCATATCAAGAAGCTGATTAAACAGCACGATCATTACACAGGTGCACCTTGTGCTGGGGACAATAAAAGGTCATTCTAAAATGTGTAGTTTTGTCACACAACATAATGCTACAGACACTGAGGGGGCTGTTCAACTGTCTGCCTGCAGGAGTCACAGAGAATGTAACATTCATTTCCTCCAGTCCAACAACCAACCCAGCCCAGGACCTCCAAATCCGTCTTCTTCACCTGCGGGATCGTCTGAGACCAGTCACCCGACAGCTGATGAAACACAAATGAAGAATTTCTGCACAAACTGTCAGCAACCGTGTCTGTGAAGCTCATCCGCTCGTCTTCCTCACCAGGGAAGCTCATCCTCGTGCTCGTCTTCCTCACCAGGGAAGCTCATCCGCGTGCTCGTCTTCCTCACCAGGGAAGCTCATCCGCGTGCTCGTCTTCCTCACCAGGGAAGCTCATCCGCGTGCTCGTCGTCCTCACCAGGGAAGCTCATCCTCGTGCTCGTCGTCCTCACCAGGGAAGCTCATCCGCGTGCTCGTCTTCCTCACCAGGGAAGCTCATCCGCGTGCTCGTCGTCCTCACCAGGGAAGCTCATCCTCGTGCTCGTCGTCCTCACCAGGGAAGCTCATCCGTGTGCTCGTCGTCCTCACCAGGGAAGCTCATCCGCGTGCTCGTCGTCCTCACCAGGGTTTTGACCTGACTGCAGTTCGGCGTCGTAACCGACTTCGGCGGCCATGCTGAAAGCGTGTTCTTCACGGATTAATCCTGGTTTCAACTGGGCAGATGGCAGACAGCGTGTATGGAGTCATGTGGGCGAGAGGTTTGCTGATGTCAACGTTGTGAACAGAGAGCCCCATGGTGGCAGTGGGATTATGTTACGGGCAGGCATAAACTAACGACAACGAACATAACTACATTTTATCTACGACAATTTCCTACCCTCTCCTCTCATTTCCTCTCCTCCCCTCTCCTCTCATTTCCTACCCTCTCCTCTCATTTCCTCTCCTCCCCTCTCCTCTCATTTCCTACCCTCTCCTCTCCTCTCATTTCCTACCCTCTCCTCGCATGTCCTCTCCTCCCCTCTCCTCTCATTTCCTACCCTCTCCTCTCCTCTCAATTTCCTACCCTCTCCTCTCATTTCCTCTCCTCCCGTCTCCTCTCATTTCCTCCCCTCTCCTCTCATTTCCTCTCCTCTCATTTTCTACCCTCTCCTCTCATTTCCTCTCCTCTCATTTTCTACCCTCTCCTCTCATTTCCTCTCCTCCCCTCTCCTCTCATTTCCTACCCTCTCCTCTCCTCTCCTCTCATTTCCTACCCTCTCCTCTCATTTCCTACCCTCTCATTTCCTACCCTCTCCTCTCGTTTCCTCTCCTCCCCTCCCCTCTCCTCTCATTTCCTACCCTCTCCTCTCATTTTCTACCCTCTCATTTCCAACCCTCTCCTCTCGTTTCCTCTTTTCCTTTCCTCTACTCTCATCCTCCATTACACAAAACTCTGTTTATAATATACTACAGCGAAACATACTGTACTACCCCAAACTTGTGTTTCCCATTACCCAAAACTGAATGTTGACTTCAATGACCCCAAACAGAGGGTATAGGCTAATATTGTCCTTTCATCTCTCCTTTCCTTTCATCTCTCCTTTCCTTTCATCTCTCCTTTCCTTTTATGATCTACCGTTCTAAAATGTAAAGTACTCATATTACCTCAAATGGTATTCAACCATATTCAAACCAACGTGTGTTTATTGAAGTTCAGTATTACATTCAAAGCTGACTGTAATCACACCAGAGTTTACAAGCTACTCCCTTCTCTTTTAGCTTTGCCTTCTCTGACTGTGTAATGAGGCCTTTATAGATGCAGAGTTCTCCAGAATATTAGGTCTTTAAACACAACGTCCCAACAGTCATCTTTCACTTCAACTATGTTTTTAATCCTCTATTCCTGATGACAGATGTTCAACCACTGCAGAAACCCTCTGAGACTCAACCACAACACACGGACCAGTTACCAGACCCGTCAACCAACTGCTACACACACATCCACACCCAGCGACCAACATCCACAACACACGGACCAGTTACCAGACCCGTCAACCAACTGCTACACACACATCCACACCCAGCGACCAACATCCACAACACACGGACCAGTTACCAGACCCGTCAACCAACTGCTACACACACATCCACACCCAGCGACCAACATCCACAACACACGGACCAGTTACCAGACCCGTCAACCAACTGCTACACACACATCCACACCCAGCGACCAACAACCACAACACACGGACCAGTTACCAGACCCGTCAACCAACTGCTACACACACATCCACACCCAGCGACCAACAACCACAACACACAGACCAGTTACCAGACCCGTCAACCAACTGCTACACACACATCCACACCCAGCGACCAACATCCACACCCAGCGACCAGTTACCAGACCCGTCAACCAACTGCTACACACACATCCACACCCACGGAAAAGGGGCCTGTGATCTTGAATGCACTATGATCGTCTGTGCGTGTAAACAGTGTGTACGGTACGGTACCGATCAAACAAGCGGCTTGAAGTCCAAAACAACACAACAAAGTGTCGGTCAGCAACGAACCACAGGAGAGGGGAGCAATGGGGAGGAGGAGGAGAGGAGGACTGTCTAACAACAAACGGCCGTTTGCTCTAATTTATCGGAAGCCTTTAGTGTGCAACAAGACGCCAGGGATCAAACAGAGCTTTGACACACACACGCGCACACACACACACGCGCACACGCACGCACACACGCGCACGCACACACACACACACACACACACACACACTCTACTTTCTCCCCCCCCTCTCTCTCTCTCTCTCTCTCTCTCTCACCACCACTCCCTCTCTCTCGTCCCTCTCTCTCACCCCAACTCTCTCGCTTTTGCTCTTTCTCTCTCTTTCTATCCCGTAATTTCTCTCTCTCTCCCCAACTTCTCATTCTCCATTACTACGAAAGACCAAAACCACAGAAGCACTTTACTCCTCCCACCACTAGGGGGAGGGCGACTTTACCTCTCCCACCACTAGGGGGAGGACGACCTACCTGTGTACTGCAGGATGAAGCCGTTGCTGCTGAGCGATGCGTCGCTGCGGAAGGCGAGGAAGAGTGTGTTGGAGCTGCTCTCGATGCGGTCGGGGACGTCAGTACCGTAGAAACTCCCCAACAGAGGGTGGAGGGAGTCAGGACCGTCGTAGATATGGAGGAAGTCATAGCTGGGCTCCAGACTGAATCTGAACAACACAGAGAGAATTAGAAAATATATAATTTTGTAAATTTCAATATCGTGTTTCTCATACCTAGCGAGCATAATATGTGAATATTGTACCATGTGTTTTTGATCTGACCAGGGAATAATGTGGATAAAGACTATTCTAGACCATTTCATCTGACCAGGGAATAATGTGGATAAAGACTATTCTAGACCATTTAATCTGACCAGGGAATAATGTGAATAAAGACTATTCTAGACCATTTAATCTGACCAGGGAATAATCTGGATAAAGACTATTCTAGACCGTATAATCTGACCAGGGAATAATGTGAATAAAGACTATTCTAGAGCATTTAATCTGACCAGGGAATAATGTGAATAAAGACTATTCTAGACCGTATAATCTGACCAGGGAATAATGTGAATAAAGACTATTCTAGACCGTATAATCTGACCAGGGAATAATGTGAATAATCTAGACCATATAATCCGACCAGGGAATAATGTGGGTGCTAACACATACATGATGAATCAAGTGAACAACATTGACATGGTCTCTACGGGGACGAATCCAAACCACGATTTAAAGTCTAAGGTTGGCAACAACAACGTGAACATTTGAATGGAAGTTAGGATTTTCCTCTTTGTGAGTATGCTCACAGGTTGAAGTTGAATGCGACAGAAATATTGACTTTAGTCGACGTCAAACGTTGACGATATCAACGCATGGTGTGTAGACTATGTGTGTTCTCCATTGGTGCCCAGGGTAACACTCACTGGTTGAAATTGAGTGCGATGACGTAGTCGGGAGTGACAGAGACGGTCCAGTCGCATTCTCGTCCGTGGGGGTACGGCTCGGGGTACTCTGGGGACAGGATCAGCCCAGTGGGGCCCGTCAGGTTCCCCCCACACGGAGCTGTGATACAGGGAGAGAGAGGAGAGGAAACATGATGATACAGAGAGGAGAGGAAACATTATGATACAGAGAGGAGAGGAAACACATGAGTAGTAGAGGATGATGAAGGTAACTAGATCCCATCATAGTTCCATTAGAAGACATCCTTTCACCGTCCTCGTCCCCGTCCTCGTCCCCGTCCTCGTCCCCAGGCTAAACTGCTACCGCATAGCATTAATTAAACTGACACTAACCTCAGCGGGGTGGAGTTCCTACTGTGCTACGAAGACACACTGTCGTGGTCTAAGTCACCAAAGACCTCCTATGTGGTTAACTGAGTAAATAACTGCAGGACCCAACCCATGGCCTGCACGTGCTGAATTATATTACAGTAGCTAAGCTTCTGTGTGTATGTGGTTTGCTATCAAACTAAACAGACTGTACTGTGTACTGTATTGGCATCACTAAAGAACTACTACGCACATATTTGACTAAGGCTCTGTAGAGTCCATACAGAATAATATCTTTGACTAAGGCTCTGTAGAGTCCATACAGAATAATCTCTTTGACTAAGGCTCTGTAGAGTCCATACAGAATAATATCTTTGACTAAGGCTCTGTAGAGTCCATACAGAATAATGTATTTGACTAAGGCTCTGTAGAGTCCATACAGAATAATGTCTTTGACTAAGGCTCTGTAGAGTCCATACAGAATAATGTCTTTGACTAAGGCTCTGTAGAGTCCATACAGAATAATGTCTTTGACTAAGGCTCTGTAGAGTCCATACAGAATAATGTCTTTGACTAAGGCTCTGTAGAGTCCATACAAGATAATGTCTTTGACTAAGGCTCTGTAGAGTCCATACAGGATAATGTCTTTGACTAAGGCTCTGTAGAGTCCATACAGAATAATGTCTTTGACTAAGGCCCTGTAGAGTCCATACAGGATAATGTCTTTGACTAAGGCTCTGTAGAGTCCATACAGAATAGTGTCTTTGACTAAGGCTCTGTAGAGTCCATACAGAATAGTGTCTTTGACTAAGGCTCTGTAGAGTCCATACAGAATAATGTCTTTGACTAAGGCTCTGTAGAGTCCATACAGGATACTGTCTTTGACTAAGTTGCATATAATGTTTTTGGTTAAGTCTAACAAGGCCCCCTAAGTGGTTTTGCAGGATGGAGACAACATTAAACCCTGTTGTGTTTTCACCTCTTCCTCTTGGAACCAGGAACATCCACAAACTCTCTCTTTCTGTTTGTGTTTTCAAAGGAACCTTCAAACTAATTAAGCATGGCCCTGATTAAACAAGGCAGCTAATTACAATGTCTTAATTGATGTTGTTAATTACTGTTGCCCCCCCTGTTCTCTCTCTCTGTCTCTCTCTCTCTCTCTCTCTCTCTCTCTCTCTCTCTCTCTCTCTCTCTGTCTCTCACTCTCTCTCTCTCTGTCTCTCTCTCTCTGTCTCTCTCTCTCTCTCTCTCTCTCTCTCTCTCTCTCTCTCTCTGTCTCTCTCTGTCTCTCTCTCTCTCTCAATTCAATTCAAGGGGCTTTATTGGCATGGGAAACATGTGTTGACATTGCCAAAGCAAGTGAAGTAGATAATATACAAAAGGGAAATAAAAAATAAAAATTAACAATAAACATTACACATACAGAAATGTCAAAACAATAAAGACATTACAAATGTCATATTATACACATATATATATATATATATATGTTTGTTCTTCACTGGTTGCCCTTTTCTCGTGGCAACAGGTCACAAATATTGCTGCTGTGATGTCACACTGTGGAATTTCACCCAGTAGATATGGGAGTTTATACAAATTGGATTTGTTTTCAAATTCTTTGTGGATCTGTGTAATCTGAGGGAAATATGTCTCTCTAATATGGTCATACATTGGGCAGGAGGTTAGGAAGTGCAGCTCAGTTTCCACCTCATTTTGTGGGCAGTGAGCACATAGCCTGTCTTATCTTGAGAGCCATGTATGTCTACGGCGGCCTTTCTCAATAGCAAGGCTATGCTCACTGAGACTGTACATAGTAGTCTCTCTCTCTCTCTCTCTCTCTCTCTCTCTCTGTCTCTCTCTCTCTCTCTCTCTCTCTCTCTCTCTTTGTCTCTCTCTCTCTCTCTCTTTGTCTCTCTCTCTGTCTCTCACTTTGTCTCTCTCTCTCTCTCTCTCTCTC
The DNA here is from genome assembly GCF_034236695.1 of Oncorhynchus nerka. Lineage (NCBI taxonomy): Eukaryota > Metazoa > Chordata > Actinopteri > Salmoniformes > Salmonidae > Oncorhynchus > Oncorhynchus nerka. The sequence goes on along the minus strand of NC_088399.1, from coordinate 100,065,932 downwards.
TCTCTCTCTCTCTCTCTCTTTGTCTCTCTCTCTCTCTCTCTCTCTCAGCCCAAAGTTGGAGCCCTCTGTGATCATAGAGAATTAATAGCAATACACCAGAAGTCATTCAGTCTGTTTGTCTGCACTTACTGAGACCATCTTAAATGCATCATGTTCCCTATATAGTACTACTAATACTACTTTTGACCAAGGCTCAAAGGGCGAATCCGGCTCTGGTCTAGAGTAGTACCACTATATAGGGAATAGGGCTCTGGTCTATAGTAGTACCACTATATAGGGAATAGGGCTCTGGTCTATAGTAGTACCACTATATAGGGAATAGGGCTCTGGTCTATAGTAGTACCACTATATAGGGAATAGGGCTCTGGTCTATAGTAGTACCACTATATAGGGAATAGGGCTCTGGTCTATAGTAGTACCACTATATGGGGAATAGGGCTCTGGTCTATAGTAGTACCACTATATAGGGAATAGGGCTCTGGTCTATAGTAGTACCACTATATAGCGAATAGGGCTCTGGTCTAAAGTAGTGCTATAGACCAGACCATGGGACAGAGGGACAGAGAGACAGAACCATTTGTTGTCACAGGTAGCAGGTAGAGAAACTACATGGTATGACCCTCACCCCGACAACTGTAGCAGGTAGAGAAACTACATGGTATGACCCTCACCCGGACTACTGTAGCAGGTAGAGAAACTACATGGTATGACCCTAACCCGGACTACTGTAGCAGGTAGAGAAACTACATGGTATGACCCTCACCCGGACTACTGTAGCAGATAGAGAAACTACATGGTATGACCCTAACCCGGACTACTGTAGCAGGTAGAGAAACTACATGGTATGACCCTCACCCGGACTACTGTAGCAGATAGAGAAACTACATGGTATGACCCTAACCCGGACTACTGCAGCAGGTAGAGAAACTACATCGTATGATACAGACTGGGTCGTATGTAGGTACCGTTGGTATAGACTGGGTCGTATGTAGGTACCGTTGGTATAGACTCTTCAAAGGGGGAGACACCCTGGACCCAAACTGTTACAGACCTATATCCATCCTGCCCTGCCTATCTAAGGTCTTTGAAAGCCAAGTCAACAAACATGTCACTGACCATCTCGAATCACACCGTACCTTCTCCGCTGTGCAATCTGGTTTCCGAGCCGGTCACGGGTGCACCTCAGCCACGCTCAAGGTACTAAACTATATCATAACCGCCTTCGATAAAAGACAGTACTGTGCAGCCGTCTTCATCGACCTTGCCAAGACTTTCGACTCTGTCAATCACCATATTCTTACCGGCAGACTTAGTAGCCTCGGTTTTTCGGATGACTGCCTTGCCTGGTTCACCAATTACTTTGCAGACAGAGTTCAGTGTGTCAAATCGGAGGGCATGCTGTCCGGTCCTCTGGCAGTCTCTATGGGGGTGCCACAGGGTTCAATTCTCGGGCCGACTCTTTTCTCTGTATATATCAATGATGTTGCTCTTGCTGCGGGCGATTCCCTGATCCACCTCTACGCAGACGACACCATTCTATATACTTTCGGCCCGTCATTGGACACTGTGCTATCTGACTTCCAAACGAGCTTCAATGCCATACAACACTCCTTCCGTGGCCTCCAACTGCTCTTAAACGCTAGTAAAACCAAATGCATGCTTTTCAACCGATCGCTGCCTGCACCCGCATGCCCAACTAGCATCACCACCCTGGATGGTTCCGACCTTGAATATGTGGACATCTATAAGTACCTAGGTGTCTGGCTAGACTGCAAACTCTCCTTCCAGACTCATATCAAACATCTCCAATCGAAAATCAAATCAAGAGTCGGCTTTCTATTCCGCAACAAAGCCTCCTTCACTCACGCCGCCAAGCTTACCCTAGTAAAACTGACTATCCTACCGATCCTAGACTTCGGCGATGTCATCTACAAAATGGCTTCCAACACTCTACTCAGCAAACTGGATGCAGTCTATCACAGTGCAATCCGTTTTGTCACTAAAGAACCTTATACCACCCACCACTGCGACTTGTATGCTCTAGTCGGCTGGCCCTCGCTACATATTCGTCGCCAGACCCACTGGCTCCAGGTCATCTACAAGTCCATGCTAGGTAAAGCTCCGCCTTATCTCAGTTCACTGGTCACGATGGCAACACCCATCCGTAGCACACGCTCCAGCAGGTGTATCTCACTGATCATCCCTAAAGCCAACACCTCATTTGGCCGCCTTTCGTTCCAGTACTCTGCTGCCTGTGACTGGAACGAATTGCAAAAATCGCTGAAGTTGGAGACTTTTATCTCCCTCACCAACTTCAAACATCAGCTATCTGAGCAGCTAACGGATCGCTGCAGCTGTACATAGTCCATTGGTAAATAGCCCACCCATTTTTACCTACCTCATCCCCATACTGTTTTTATTTATTTACTTTTCTGCTCTTTTGCACACCAATATCTCTACCTGTACATGACCATCTGATCATTTATCACCCCAGTGTTAATCTGCAAAATTGTATTATTCGCCTACCTCCTCATGCCTTTTGCACACATTGTATATAGACTGCCCATTTTTTTCTACTGTGTTATTGACTTGTTAATTGTTTACTCCATGTGTAACTCTGTGTTGTCTGTTCACACTGCTATGCTTTATCTTGGCCAGGTTGCAGTTGCAAATGAGAACTTGTTCTCAACTAGCCTACCTGGTTAAATAAAGGTGAAATAAAAAATTTAAAAAATAAAAAACGTAGGTACCGTTGGTATAGACTGGGTCGTACGTAGGTACCGTTGTTATAGACTGGGTCATACGTAGGTACCGTTGGTATAGACTGGGTCGTACGTAGGTACCGTTGGTATAGACTGGGTCGTACGTAGGTACCGTTGGTATAGACTGGGTCGTACGTAGGTACCGTTGGTATAGACTGGGTCGTACGTAGGTACCGTTGGTATAGACTGGGTCGTACGTAGGTACCGTTGGTATAGACTGGGTCGTACGTATGTACCGTTGGTATAGACTGGGTCGTAGGTAGGTACCGTTGGTATAGACTGGGTCGTACGTAGGTACCGTTGGTGTAGACTGGGTCGTAAGTAGGTACCGTTGGTATAGACTGGGTCGTACGTAGGTACCGTTGGTATAGACTGGGTCGTACGTAGGTACCGTTGGTATAGACTGGGTCGTACGTATGTACCGTTGGTATAGACTGGGTCGTAGGTAGGTACCGTTGGTATAGACTGGGTCGTAGGTAGGTACCGTTGGTATAGACTGGGTCGTACGTAGGTACCGTTGGTATAGACTGGGTCGTACGTAGGTAGCGTTGATATAGACTGGGTCGTACGTAGGAATCGTTGGTATAGACTGGGTCGTACGTAGGTACCGTTGGTATAGACTGGGTCGTACGTAGGTACTGTTGGTTAGACTGGGTCGTACGTAGGTACCGTTGGTATAGACTGGGTCGTACAAAGGTACCGATGGTATACACTGGGTCGTACGTAGGTACCGTTGGTTTAGACTGGGTCGTACGTAGGTACCGTTGGTATAGACTGGGTCGTATGTAGGTACCGTTGGTTTAGACTGGGTCGTACGTAGGTACCGTTGGTATAGACTGGGTCGTATGTAGGTACTGTTGGTACGTAGGTACCGTTGGTATAGACTGGGTCAGGTGGGGTTTGGGTTAACAGGTCTTACCTGTGCAGGTGGGGTGTTGGGTTAACAGGTCTTACCTGTACAGGCGGGGTGTTGGGTTAACAGGTCTTACCTGTGCAGGTGGGGTGTTGGGTTAACAGGTCTTACCTGTGCAGGTGGGGTGTTGGGTTAACATGTCTTACCTGTGCAGGTGGGGTGTTGGGTTAACAGGTCTTACCTGTGCAGGTGGGGTGTTGGGTTAACAGGTCTTACCTGTGCAGGTGGGGGGGTCAGGCTGCCAGAAGAAGCGGCTGTTGATCTCTGTGCAGGTGATCTTGGTGGCCCCCTGAAGGACGTAACCGGGATCACACTGGAACAGGACATGGTCTCCGGGCTCCTTGCTGTCCCCACTGCGGGTCCCGTTGGCGGGCAGACCTGGGTCGTTACACGACGTAGCAGTAGACACTGGAGATAGAGGAGCAAAGATAATACCTATTTTCAACTCTACAGTACATACTTACTGTAATGGGCTGAATAGAAACTCACGATATCTTGATTTTTCCATTGACATGTATAGATTATTTACATTGAGTCACGAAGTTACTTACACATACCTCACGTTAGGATCCATCACTATATCTTTTAGCAGACCCTTGACCCTTCTATATGGATTTATACAGTCAGGAAAACATTTTTCTCCCCAACTTCGTGGTATCCAATTGTTAGTCGTTACTGTCTTGTCTCATCTATACAACTCCTGTACGGACACGGGAGAGACGAAGGTCGAGAGCCTCCTCCGAAACACAACACAACCAAGCCGCACTGCTTCTTAACACAGCGCACATCCAACCCAGAAGCCAGCCGCACCAATGTGTCAGAAGAAACACCATACAACTAGCGACCTGGTCAGCAGGCACTGTGCCTGGCCTGCCACAGAAGTCATTAGTGCGCGATGAGACAAGGATATCCCTACCGGCCAAACCCTCCCTAAACCGGACGACGCTAGGCCAATTGTGTGTCGCCCCATGGACCTCACGGTTGTGGCCGGCTGCCACAGAGCCTGGGCTCGAACCAAATGTCTCTGGTGGCCACAGATGGCTCTATGATACAGTGCCTTAGACCACTGCAACCCGGGAGGCCCCCTACCGTTGGGATCGAACCAAAAGTCTCTGGTGGCACAGATGGCTCTACGATGCAGTGCCTTAGACCACTGCCACCGGGAGGCCCCTGCCTGTAATTCTTTTTAATACATGTTTATTTTAATTTATCATGGCAAGTCAGTTAAAAACGAATTCTTATTTACAATGACAGCCTACCGGAGAACAGTGGGTTAACTGCCTTGTTCAGGACTACTGATTTTGACCTTGTCAGCTCAGGGACTCGATCTAGCAACATTTCAGTTACTTGCCCAACGCTCTAACCACGAGGCTACCTGCCTCTAACCACTAGGCTACCTGCTCTAACCACGAGGCTACCTGCTCTAACCACGAGGCTACCTGCCTCTAACCACTAGACTAACTGCCTCTAACCACTAGGCTACCGGCTCTAACCAATAGGCTACCTGCTTTAACCACTAGGCTACCTGCTCTAACCACTAGGCTACCTGCTCTAACCACTAGGCTACCTGCACTAACCACTAGGCTACCTGCTCTAACCACTAGGCTACCTGCTCTAACCACTAGGCTCTAACCACTAGGTTACCTGCATCTAACCACTAGGTTACCTGCTCTAACCACTAGGCTACCTGCTCTAACCACTAGGCTACCGGCTCTAACCACTAGACTACCTGCTCTAACCACTAGGCTACCTGCCTCTAACCACTAGTCTACCTGCTCTAACCACTAGGCTACCTGCTCTAACCACTAGACTACCTGTCGCCCCTGAACAGACTCTTTCTATATGGATTGATATAGCCTGTAAAGATGAGCAGATACAAACACTTCCCCACCACATACACACAACCTCAGAAACTTCCCTCTCTCCACTACACACACAGACTCTATGCCTCCTTACCAGAGAACTGCAGAGCGAAGCCCTGTTTGGATGTGAAGAAGTCGGTGGTGAACTGGAGGCTGACTGCGTTGAAGGTGCTGTGGGCGTCAGGCGGAAGGGTCGATCCGCTGAGCTCCCTCAGGAGGACCCCTCCATCCTGGGGACCGTCCCAGATGCGCAACACATCGTGAACCTCCTCCGTATGGAATACCAGGAAGTGGAGACTTTGGAGAGAGGAAGAGGAGGTTAGTCATGTGGTAGAGGGGAAGAGAGGAAGATATGGATACGAAGGAAGAGAGGAAATATATGGAGGGTAGATGAGAAGGAAAGGACAGGAGAAGAAGAAGAGAGGTGGGGAGGTAGAAAGGAGAGGATAGAAGGTGGAGAGAAGGAGAAGAGGAGCGGTGGAGAGGTAGAAAGGAGAGGAGAGAAGGTGGAGAGAAGGAGAAGAGGTAGAAAGGAGAGGAGAGAAGGAGGAGAGAAAGAGAAGAGGAGAGGTGGGGAGGTAGAAAGGAGAGGAGAGAAGGTGGAGAGAAGGAGAAGAGGTAGAAAGGAGAGGAGAGAAGGAGGAGAGAAGGAGAAGAGGAGAAGTGAAGAGGGAGATAAGGAGATAGATGAGAAGGAAATGAGAGGAAGAAAGGAGGAGAAGAGGAGAGGAATCTAGAAGTTAGGTGAGAAGGAAAGGAGATGAGGAGAGAAGTAGAAGAGGAGAGGTGGACAATTTTTCTTGGGTCACTATAACTATATCTATTTTGCCAATTGGATTGATCCCCTCTACCACACAGACCCCCACTAATCTACCGACAGAAACGCACAAGGTGGCTGGGGACAGATCTCCATCCTATGCTAGCTTGCTACCGATGGCCCGGCTAGCTGTCTGAATCGCCGTGACCCCAACCAACCTCACTACTCACTGGACCCTTATGATCACTCGACTAAGCATGCCTCTCCTTAATGTCAATATGCCTTGTCCATTGCTGTTCTGGATAGTGTTTATTGGCTTATTTCACTGTAGAGCCTCCAGCCCTGCTCATTATACCTTATCCAACCTTTCAGTTCCACCGCCCACACATGCGATGACATCACCTGGTTTCAATGATGTTTCTAGAGACAATATCTCTCTCATCATCACTCAATACCTAGGTTTACCTCCACTGTATTCACATCCTACCATACCTTTGTCTGTACATTATACCTTGAAGCTATTTTATCGCCCCCAGAAACCTCATTTTACTCTCTGTTCTGGACGTTCTAGACAACCAATTCTCATAGCTTTTCGCCGTACCCTCATCCTGCTACTGCGCTGTTCCTCTAGTGATGTAGAGGTGAATCCTGGCCCTGTAGCCCCTAGTTCCACTCCTATTCCCCAGGCGCTCTCTTTTGATGACTTCTGTAACCGTAATAGCCTTGGTTTCATGCATTAGAAGCCTCCTCCCTAAGTTTGTTTTATTCACTGCTTTAGCACACTCTGTCAACCTGGATGTTCTAGCCGAGTCTGAATCCTGGCTTAGGAAGACCACTAAACAATCTGAAATCTTCATCCCAAACTACAACATATTCAGACAAGATAGAATGGCCAAAGGGGGCGACGTTGCAATCTACTGCAAAGATAGCCTGCAGAGTTCTGTCCTACTATCCAGGTCTGTACCCAAACAATTTGAACTTCTACTTTTAAAAATCCACCTCTCTAAAAACAAGTCTCTCACCGTTGCCGCCTGCTATAGACCACCCTCTGCCCCCAGCTGTGCTCTGGACACCATATGTGAACTGATTGTCCCCCATCTATCTTCAGAGCTCGTGCTGCTAGGCGACCTAAACTCATCCTGACCAACTTTCCCTCCAAATACACCTCTGCTGTCTTCAACCAAGATCTCAGCGATCACTGCCTGCATCTGTAATGGGTCAGCGGTCAAACGACCTCCACTCATCACTGTCAAACGCTCCCTGAAAACCTTCAGCGAGCAGGCTTTTCTAATCGACCTGGCCGGGGTATCCTGGAAGGATATTGATCTCATCCCGTCAGTAGAGGATGCCTGGTTATTTTTTTAAATGCCTTCCTCACCACCTTAAAAAACAGACATCTATAAGTACCTAGGTGTCTGGCTAGACTGTAAACTCTACTTCCAGACTCACATCAAACATCTCCAATCCAATCTATGCTAGGCTATCGATAAACTTACACAAATGCTTGTCTAGCGTTGGCTGTAACGCATATTTTGAAAACCTGAGATGACAGTGTTGTTAACAAAAAGCTAATCTTGTGTTTGAATATATTTATTTAATTTCATTTTCAATTTTCATGAATAGGAAAGTTTCTAGGGGTATTTATGTCTGCTGTGTTATGCTAATGCGTTTGAGGCTATGATTACGCTCCCGGATACGGGATTGCTCATCGCAAGAGGTTAAATCTAGAATTGGCTTCCTATTTCGCAACAAAGCATCCTTCACTCATGCTTCCAAACATACCCTTGTAAAACTGACTATCCTACCGATCCTCGACTTCGGCGATGTCATTTACAAAATATCCTCCAAAACTCTACTCAGCAAATCGGATGCAGTCTATCACAGTGCCAACCGTTTTGTCACCAAAGCCCCATATACCACCCACCACTGCGACCTGTATGCTCTTGTTGGCTGGCCCTCGCTTCATACTCGTCGCCAAACCCACTGGCTCCAGGTCATCTACAAGTCCACGCTAGGTAAAGCTCCGCCTTATCTCAGTTCACTGGTCACGATGGCAACAACCACCCGTAGCACGCGCTCCAGCAGGTATATCTATCTTGTCACCCCCAAAACCAATTCTTCCTCTGGCCGCCTCTCCTTCCAGTTCTCTGCTGCCAATGACTGGAACGAACTACAAAAATCTCTGAAAACTGGAAACACTTATCTTCCTCACTAGCTTTAAGCACCAACTGTCAGAGCAGCTCACAGATTACTGCACCTGTACATATCCCATCTATAATTTAGCCCAAACAACTACCTCTTTCCCAACTGTATTTATTTATTTATTTATTTTGCTCCTTTGCACCCCATTATTTCTATCTCCACTTTGCACATTCTTCCACTGCAAATCTACCATTCCAGTGTTTTACTTGCTATATTGTATTTACTTCGCCACCATGGTCTTTTTTTTGCCTTTACCTCCCTTCTCACCTCATTTGCTCACATCGTATATAGACTTGTTTCTACTGTCTTATTGACTGTATGTTTGTTTTACTCCATGTGTAACTCTGTGTTGTTGAATGTGTCGAACTGCTTTGCTTTATTCTTGGCCAGGTCGCAATTGTAAATCAGAACTTGTACTCAACTTGCCTGCCTGGTTAAATAAAGGTGAACTTAAAAATAAAATAAACAATTAGAGAGAGAGAGAGACCACAGGGGATGATTTAGAGAGACAGAGAGAGAGAGACAGAGAGAGAGAGAGAGAGAGAGAGAGAGACAGAGAGAGAGAGAGAGAGAGAGAGAGAGAGAGAGAGAGAGAGAGAGAGTCAGAGAGAGAGAGAGAGAGAGAGAGACCACAGGGGATGATTTAGAGAGACAGACCACAGGGGATGATTTAGAGAGACAGAGAGAGAGAGAGAGAGAGAGAGAGAGAGAGACCACAGGTGATGATTTAGAGAGACAGAGAGACAGACCACAGGGGATGATTTAAAGAGACAGACAGAGAGAGAGAGAGAGAGAGAGAGAGAGAGACCACAGGTGATGATTTAGAGAGACAGAGAGACAGACCACAGGTGATGATTTAGAGAGAGAGAGAGACAGACCACAGGGGATGATTTAGAGAGAGAGAGAGAGAGAGAGACCACAGGGGATGATTTAGAGAGACAGAGAGACAGACCACAGGGGATGATTTAGAGAGACAGAGATGATTTAGAGAGACAGAGAGAGAGAGAGAGACAGACCACAGGGGATGATTTAGAAATTTAGAGAGAGACAGACCACAGGGATGATTTAGAGAGACAGAGGAGAGATAGACCACAGGTGATGATTTAGAGACAGAGAGACAGACCACAGGGGATGATTTAAAGAGACAGAGAGAGAGAGAGAGAGAGAGAGAGGATGAGAGAGAGAGAGAGAGACAGAGACCACAGGGGATGATTTAGAGACAGAGAGAGAGAGAGAGACAGAGAGACAGACCACAGGGGATGATTTAGAGACAGAGAGAGAGAGAGAGAGAGACAGAGAGAGACCACAGGGGATGATTTAGAAGAGACAGAGAGAGAGAGAGAGAGAGAGAGAGACAACAGGTGATGATTTAGAGAGACAGAGAGACAGACCACAGGGGATGATTTAAAGAGACAGAGAGAGAGAGAGAGAGAGAGAGACCACAGGGAGAGAGACAGAGAGAGAGAGAGACAGGGATGATTTAGAGAGAGAGAGACAGACCACAGGGGATGATTTAAAGAGACAGAGAGAGAGAGAGAGAGAGAGAGAGACCAGGTGATGATTTAGAGAGACAGACAGACAGACCACAGGGGATGATTTAGAGAGACAGAGAGAGAGAGAGAGAGACCACAGGTGATGATTTAGAGAGACAGAGAGACAGACCACAGGGGATGATTTAAAGAGACAGAGAGAGAGAGAGAGAGAGATAGACCACAGGGGATGATTTAAAGAGACAGAGAGAGAGAGAGAGAGAGAGAGAGAGAGAGGAGAGATTTAGAGAGACAGAGAGACAGACCACAGGGGATGATTTAAAGAGAGAGAGAGAGAGAGAGAGAGAGAGAGAGAGAGAGACAGAGAGAGACCACAGGGGATGATTTGGAGAGACAGAGAGAGAGAGAGAGAGAGAGAGACCACAGGTGATGATTTAGAGAGACAGAGAGACAGACCACATGGGATGATTTAAAGAGAGAGAGAGAGAGAGAGAGAGAGAGAGAGACAGAGAGAGACCACAGGGGATGATTTAGAGAGACAGAGAGAGAGAGAGAGAGAGAGAGAGACCACAGGTGATGATTTAGAGAGACAGAGAGACAGACCACAGGGGATGATTTAGAGAGAGAGAGAGAGAGACAGACCACAGGGGATGATTTAGAGAGAGAGAGACAGACCACAGGGGATGATTTAGAGAGAGAGAGAGAGAGAGAGAGAGAGAGAGACAGAGAGAGACCACAGGGATGATTTAGAGAGACAGAGAGAGAGAGAGAGAGGGGATGATTTAAAGAGAGAGAGAGAGAGAGAGAGAGAGACGAGAGACACAGGGGATGATTGGAGAGAGAGACAGAGAGAGAGAGACAGAGAGACAGACCACAGGGGATGATTTAAAGAGAGAGAGAGAGAGAGAGAGAGAGGGCAGACCACAGGGGATGATTTAGAGAGACAGAGAGAGAGAGAGAGAGACCACAGGTGATGATTTAGAGAGACAGAGAGACAGACCACAGGGGATGATTTAAAGAGACAGAGAGAGAGAGAGAGACAGACCACAGGGGATGATTTAAAGAGACAGAGAGAGAGAGAGAGAGAGAGAGACAGAGAGAGAGAGACCACAGGGGATGATTTAGAGAGACAGAGAGACAGACCACAGGGGATGATTTTGAGAGAGAGAGAGAGACAGACCACAGGGGATGATTTAAAGGACAGAGAGAGAGAGAGAGAGAGAGACAGAGAGAGACCACAGGGGATGATTTAGAGAGACAGAGAGAGAGAGAGAGAGAGACCACAGGTGATGATTTAGAGACAGAGAGAGAGACAGACCACAGGGATGATTTAGAGAGACAGAGAGAGAGAGAGAGAGACAGACCACAGGGGATGATTTAGAGACAGAGAGAGAGAGACCACAGGGGATGATTTAGAGAAGAGAGAGAGACAGAGAGAGAGACCACAGGTGATGATTTAGAGAGACAGAGAGACAGACCACAGGGGATGATTTAAAGAGACAGAGAGAGAGAGAGAGAGAGAGAGAGAGAGAGACAGAGAGAGACCACAGGGGATGATTTAGAGAGACAGAGAGAGAGAGAGAGAGAGAGACAGAGAGAGAGACCACAGGGGATGATTTAGAGACAGACAGAGACAGAGAGAGAGAGAGACAGATTTAGAGACCACAGGTGGATGATTTAGAGAGACAGAGAGACAGACCACAGGGGATGATTTACCACAGGGAGATGATTTAGAGAGACAGAGAGAGAGAGAGAGAGACAGAGAGAGAGACAGACCACAGGTGATGATTTAGAGAGACAGAGAGACAGAGACAGAGGATGATTTAGACAGACCACAGGGGATGATTTAGAGAGAGAGAGACAGACCACAGGGGATGATTTAGAGAGACAGAGAGAGAGAGAGAGAGAGAGAGACAGGTGATGATTTAGAGACAGAGAGACAGACCACAGGGGATGATTTAGAGAGACAGAGAGAGAGGGAGAGACAGAGGTGATGATTTAGAGACAGAGAGACAGACCACAGGGGATGATTTAAAGAGACAGAGAGAGAGAGAGAGAGAGAGAGAGAGACAGAGAGAGACCACAGGGGATGATTTAGAGACAGAGAGAGAGAGAGAGAGAGAGAGAGAGACCACAGGGGATGATTTAGAGAGACAGAGAGACAGACCACAGGGGGATGATTTAAAGAGACAGAGAGAGAGAGAGAGAGAGAGAGAGAGACCACAGGTGATGATTTAGAGAGACAGAGACAGACCACAGGGGATGATTTAAAGAGACAGAGAGAGAGACAGAGAGAGACCACAGGGGATGATTTAGAGAGACAGAGAGAGAGAGAGACCACAGGTGATGATTTAGAGAGACAGAGAG
>NC_088399.1:100031079-100051079 GCF_034236695.1 Oncorhynchus nerka | reverse complement strand
GACAGAGAGAGAGAGAGAGAGAGAGAGAGAGAGAGAGACAGAGAGAGACCACAGGTGATGATTTAGAGAGACAGAGAGACAGACCACAGGGGATGATTTAGAGAGACAGAGAGACAGACCACAGGGGATGATTTAGAGAGAGAGAGAGAGAGAGAGACCACAGGGGATGATTTAGAGAGACAGAGAGACAGACCACATGGGATGATTTAAAGAGAGAGAGAGACAGACCACAGGTGATGATTTAGAGAGACAGAGAGACAGACCACAGGGGATGATTTAGAGAGACAGAGAGAGAGAGAGAGAGAGACAGACCACAGGGGATGATTTAGAGAGAGAGAGACAGACCACAGGGGATGATTTAGAGAGACAGAGAGAGAGAGAGAGACCACAGGTGATGATTTAGAGAGACAGAGAGACAGACCACAGGGGATGATTTAAAGAGACAGAGAGAGAGAGAGAGAGAGAGACCACAGGTGATGATTTAGAGAGACAGAGAGACAGACCACAGGGGATGATTTAGAGAGACAGAGAGAGAGAGAGACCACAGGTGATGATTTAGAGAGACAGACCACATGGGATGATTTAGAGAGACAGAGAGATAGACCACAGGGGATGATTTAAAGAGACAGAGAGAGAGAGAGAGAGAGAGAGAGAGAGACCAGGGGATGATTTAGAGAGACAGAGAGACAGAGAGACAGAGAGACAGACCACAGGGGATGATTTAAAGAGACAGAGAGAGAGAGATAGAGAGAGAGACCACAGGTGATGATTTAGAGAGACAGAGAGACAGACCACAGGGGATGATTTAAAGAGACAGAGAGAGAGAGAGAGAGAGAGAGAGAGAGAGAGACAGAGAGAGACCACAGGGGATGATTTAGAGAGACAGAGAGAGAGAGAGAGAGAGAGAGAGAGACAGATGATTTAACAGACCACAGGGGATGATTTAGAGAGAGAGAGAGAGAGAGAGAGAGAGAGAGAGAGAGAGAGACAGAGAGAGACCACAGGGGATGATTTAGAGAGACAGAGAGAGGGAGAGAGAGAGAGACCACAGGTGATGATTTAGAGAGACAGAGAGACACACCACAGGGGATGATTTAGAGAGACAGAGAGAGAGAGAGAGACAGACCACAGGGGATGATTTAGAGAGAGAGAGACAGACCACAGGGGATGATTTAGAGACAGAGAGAGAGAGAGAGAGAGACCACAGGTGATGATTTAGAGAGACAGAGAGACAGACCACAGGGGATGATTTAAGACAGAGACAGAGAGAGAGAGAGAGAGAGAGACCACAGGGGATGATTTAGAGAGACAGAGAGAGAGAGAGAGAGAGACCACAGGTGATGATTTAGAGAGACAGAGAGACAGACCACAGGGGATGATTTTAAGAGACAGAGAGAGAGAGAGGGAGAGAGAGAGACAGACAGAGAGAGACCACAGGGGATGATTTAGAGACAGAGAGAGAGAGAGAGAGAGAGAGAGACAGACCACAGGGGATGATTTAGAGAGACAGAGAGAGAGAGAGAGAGAGAGAGAGAGAGACAGAGAGAGACCACAGGTGATGATTTAGAGAGACAGAGAGACAGACCACAGGGGATGATTTAGAGAGACAGAGAGACAGACCACAGGGGATGATTTAGAGAGAGAGAGAGAGACCACAGGGGATGATTTAGAGAGACAGAGAGACAGACCACATGGGATGATTTAAAGAGAGAGAGAGACAGACCACAGGTGATGATTTAGAGAGACAGAGAGACAGACCACAGGGGATGATTTAAAGAGACAGAGAGAGAGAGAGAGAGAGAGACCACAGGTGATGATTTAGAGAGAGAGAGAGACAGACCACAGGGGATGATTTAGAGAGAGAGAGAGAGAGAGACCACAGGGGATGATTTAGAGAGACAGAGAGAGAGAGAGAGAGAGAGAGAGAGAGACAGAGAGACAGACCACAGGGGATGATTTAGAGAGACAGAGAGAGAGAGAGAGAGAGAGAGAGAGAGAGAGACCACAGGGGATGATTTAGAGAGACAGAGAGAGAGAGAGAGAGACCACAGGTGATGATTTAGAGAGACAGAGAGACACACCACAGGGGATGATTTAGAGAGACAGAGAGAGAGAGAGAGAGACAGACCACAGGGGATGATTTAGAGAGAGAGAGAGACAGACCACAGGGGATGATTTAGAGAGACAGAGAGAGAGAGAGAGAGAGACCACAGGTGATGATTTAGAGAGACAGAGAGACAGACCACAGGGGATGATTTAAAGAGACAGAGAGAGAGAGAGAGAGAGACAGAGAGAGACCACAGGGGATGATTTAGAGAGACAGAGAGAGAGAGAGAGAGAGACCACAGGTGATGATTTAGAGAGACAGAGAGACAGACCACAGGGGATGATTTTAAGAGACAGAGAGAGAGAGAGAGAGGGAGAGAGAGAGAGACAGAGAGAGACCACAGGGGATGATTTAGAGAGACAGAGAGAGAGAGAGAGAGAGACAGAGAGACAGACCACAGGGGATGATTTAGAGAGACAGAGAGAGAGAGAGAGAGAGAGAGAGAGAGAGAGAGAGACCACAGGTGATGATTTAGAGAGACAGAGAGACAGACCACAGGGGATGATTTAGAGAGACAGAGAGACAGACCACAGGGGATGATTTAGAGAGAGAGAGAGAGACCACAGGGGATGATTTAGAGAGACAGAGAGACAGACCACATGGGATGATTTAAAGAGAGAGAGAGACAGACCACAGGTGATGATTTAGAGAGACAGAGAGACAGACCACAGGGGATGATTTAAAGAGAGAGAGAGAGAGAGAGAGAGAGAGAGAGAGACCACAGGTGATGATTTAGAGAGAGAGAGAGACAGACCACAGGGGATGATTTAGAGAGAGAGAGAGACAGACCACAGGGGATGATTTAGAGAGACATAGAGAGAGAGAGAGACAGAGAGAGACCACAGGGGATGATTTAGAGAGACAGAGAGAGAGAGAGAGAGAGAGAGAGAGAGACCACAGGTGATGATTTAGAGAGACAGAGAGACAGACCACAGGGGATGATTTAAAGAGACAGAGAGAGAGAGAGAGAGAGAGAGAGAGAGAGAGAGAGAGAGAGAGAGAGAGAGAGACCACAGGTGATGATTTAGAGAGACAGAGAGACACACCACAGGGGATGATTTAGAGAGACAGAGAGAGAGAGAGAGACCACAGGGGATGATTTAGAGAGAGAGAGACAGACCACAGGGGATGATTTAGAGAGACAGAGAGAGAGAGAGAGAGAGACCACAGGTGATGATTTAGAGAGACAGAGAGACAGACCACAGGGGATGATTTAAAGAGACAGAGAGAGAGAGAGAGAGAGAGAGAGAGAGAGACAGAGAGAGACCACAGGGGATGATTTAGAGAGACAGAGAGAGAGAGAGAGAGAGACCACAGGTGATGATTTAGAGAGACAGAGAGACAGACCACAGGGGATGATTTAAAGAGACAGAGAGAGAGAGAGAGAGAGAGAGAGAGAGACAGAGAGAGACCACAGGGGATGATTTAGAGAGACAGAGAGAGAGAGAGAGAGAGAGACAGAGAGAGACCACAGGTGATGATTTAGAGAGACAGAGAGACAGACCACAGGGGATGATTTAGAGAGACAGAGAGACAGACCACAGGGGATGATTTAGAGAGAGAGAGAGAGACCACAGGGGATGATTTAGAGAGAGACAGAGAGAGAGAGAGAGACCACAGGTGATGATTTAGAGAGACAGAGAGACAGACCACAGGGGATGATTTAGAGAGAGAGAGAGAGAGAGAGAGAGAGAGACAGACCACAGGGGATGATTTAGAGAGAGAGAGACAGACCACAGGGGATGATTTAGAGAGACAGAGAGAGAGAGAGAGAGAGAGAGAGACCACAGGTGATGATTTAGAGAGACAGAGAGACAGACCACAGGGGATGATTTAAAGAGACAGAGAGAGAGAGAGAGAGAGAGAGACCACAGGTGATGATTTAGAGAGACAGAGAGACAGACCACAGGGGATGATTTAAAGAGACAGAGAGAGAGAGAGAGAGAGAGAGAGACCACAGGTGATGATTTAGAGAGACAGAGAGACACACCACAGGGGATGATTTAGAGACAGAGAGAGAGAGAGAGACAGACCACAGGGGATGATTTAGAGAGAGAGAGAGACAGACCACAGGGGATGATTTAGAGAGACAGAGAGAGAGAGAGAGAGACCACAGGTGATGATTTAGAGAGACAGAGAGACAGACCACAGGGGATGATTTAAAGAGACAGAGAGAGAGAGAGAGAGAGAGAGAGAGAGAGACAGGGGATGATTTAGAGAGAGAGAGAGAGAGAGAGAGAGAGACACAGGTGATGATTTAGAGAGACAGAGAGACAGACCACAGGGGATGATTTAAAGAGAGAGAGAGAGAGAGAGAGAGGAGAGAGAGAGACAGAGATAGACCACAGGGGATGATTTAGAGAGACAGAGAGAGAGAGAGAGAGAGAGAGACAGACCACAGGGGATGATTTAGAGAGAGAGAGAGACAGACCACAGGGGATGATTTAGAGAGACAGAGAGAGAGAGAGAGAGAGAGAGACCACAGGTGATGATTTAGAGAGACAGAGAGACAGACCACAGGGGATGATTTAAAGAGACAGAGAGAGAGAGAGAGAGAGAGAGACCACAGGTGATGATTTAGAGAGACAGAGAGACAGACCACAGGGGATGATTTAAAGAGACAGAGAGAGAGAGAGAGAGAGAGAGACCACAGGTGATGATTTAGAGAGACAGAGAGACACACCACAGGGGATGATTTAGAGAGACAGAGAGAGAGAGGGAGAGACAGACCACAGGGGATGATTTAGAGAGAGAGAGAGAGAGAGAGAGAGAGACCACAGGTGATGATTTAGAGAGACAGAGAGACAGACCACAGGGGATGATTTAAAGAGACAGAGAGAGAGAGAGAGAGAGAGAGAGAGAGACCACAGGGGATGATTTAGAGAGACAGAGAGAGAGAGAGAGAGAGAGACCACAGGTGATGATTTAGAGAGACAGAGAGACAGACCACAGGGGATGATTTAAAGAGACAGAGAGAGAGAGAGAGAGGGAGAGAGAGAGAGACAGAGAGAGACCACAGGGGATGATTTAGAGAGAGAGAGAGAGAGAGAGAGAGAGACAGAGAGAGACCACAGGTGATGATTTAGAGAGACAGAGAGACAGACCACAGGGGATGATTTAGAGAGATGGAGAGACAGACCACAGGGGATGATTTAGAGAGAGAGAGAGAGAGACCACAGGGGATGATTTAGAGAGACAGAGAGAGAGAGAGAGAGAGAGAGACCACAGGTGATGATTTAGAGAGACAGAGAGACAGACCACAGGGGATGATTTAGAGAGAGAGAGAGAGAGAGAGAGAGAGAGAGAGAGACAGACCACAGGGGATGATTTAGAGAGAGAGAGAGACAGACCACAGGGGATGATTTAGAGACAGAGAGAGAGAGAGAGAGAGAGAGAGACCACAGGTGATGATTTAGAGAGACAGAGAGACAGACCACAGGGGATGATTTAAAGAGACAGAGAGAGAGAGAGAGAGAGAGAGAGACCACAGGTGATGATTTAGAGAGACAGAGAGACAGACCACAGGGGATGATTTAAAGAGACAGAGAGAGAGAGAGAGAGAGAGAGACCACAGGTGATGATTTAGAGAGACAGAGAGACAGACCACAGGGGATGATTTAGAGAGAGAGAGAGACAGACCACAGGGGATGATTTAAAGAGACAGAGAGAGAGAGAGAGAGAGAGAGAGAGACCACAGGGGATGATTTAGAGAGACAGAGAGACAGACCACAGGGGATGATTTAAAGAGATAGAGAGAGATGGAGAGAGAGAGAGACAGAGAGAGACCACAGGGGATGATTTAGAGAGACAGAGAGAGAGAGAGAGAGAGAGAGAGAGAGAGAGAGAGAGAGAGACCACAGGTGATGATTTAGAGAGACAGAGAGACAGACCACAGGGGATGATTTAGAGAGACAGAGAGACAGACCACAGGGGATGATTTAGAGAGAGAGAGAGAGAGAGACCACAGGTGATGATTTAGAGAGACAGAGAGACAGACCACAGGGGATGATTTAGAGAGACAGAGAGACAGACCACAGGGGATGATTTAGAGAGAGAGAGAGAGAGACCACAGGGGATGATTTAGAGAGACAGAGAGAGAGAGAGAGAGAGAGAGACCACAGGTGATGATTTAGAGAGACAGAGAGACAGACCACAGGGGATGATTTAGAGACAGAGAGAGAGAGAGAGGAGAGAGAGAGACAGAGAGAGACCACAGGGGATGATTTAGAGAGACAGAGAGAGAGAGAGAGAGAGAGAGACAGAGAGAGACCACAGGTGATGATTTAGAGAGACAGAGAGACAGACCACAGGGGATGATTTAGAGAGACAGAGAGACAGACCACAGGGGATGATTTAGAGAGACAGAGAGAGAGAGAGAGAGAGACCACAGGTGATGATTTAGAGAGACAGAGAGACAGACCACAGGGGATGATTTAAAGAGACAGAGAGAGAGAGAGAGAGGGAGAGAGAGAGAGACAGAGAGATACCACAGGGGATGATTTAGAGAGACAGAGAGAGAGAGAGAGAGAGAGAGACAGAGAGAGACCACAGGTGATGATTTAGAGAGACAGAGAGACAGACCACAGGGGATGATTTAGAGAGACAGAGAGACAGACCACAGGGGATGATTTAGAGAGAGAGAGAGAGACCACAGGGGATGATTTAGAGAGACAGAGAGAGAGAGAGACCACAGGTGATGATTTAGAGAGACAGAGAGACAGACCACAGGGGATGATTTAGAGAGAGAGAGAGAGAGAGAGAGAGAGAGAGACAGACCACAGGGGATGATTTAGAGAGAGAGAGAGACAGACCACAGGGGATGATTTAGAGAGACAGAGAGAGAGAGAGAGAGAGAGAGACCACAGGTGATGATTTAGAGAGACAGAGAGACAGACCACAGGGGATGATTTAAAGAGACAGAGAGAGAGAGAGAGAGACCACAGGTGATGATTTAGAGAGACAGAGAGACAGACCACAGGGGATGATTTAAAGAGACAGAGAGAGAGAGAGAGAGAGAGAGACCACAGGTGATGATTTAGAGAGACAGAGAGACAGACCACAGGGGATGATTTAGAGAGAGAGAGACAGACCACAGGGGATGATTTAAAGAGACAGAGAGAGAGAGAGAGAGAGACCACAGGGGATGATTTAGAGAGACAGAGAGACAGACCACAGGGGATGATTTAAAGAGATAGAGAGAGAGAGGGAGAGAGAGAGAGACAGAGAGAGACCACAGGGGATGATTTAGAGAGACAGAGAGAGAGAGAGAGAGAGAGAGAGAGAGAGAGAGAGAGACAGAGAGAGACCACAGGTGATGATTTAGAGAGACAGAGAGACAGACCACAGGGGATGATTTAAAGAGAGAGAGAGAGACAGAGAGAGACCACAGGTGATGATTTAGAGAGAGAGAGAGACAGACCACAGGGGATGATTTAGAGAGACAGAGAGACAGACCACAGGGATGATTTAAGAGAGAGAGACAGACCACAGGTGATGATTTAGAGAGACAGAGACAGACCACAGGGGATGATTTAGAGACAGAGAGAGGGAGAGACAGAGGGGATGATTTAGAGAGAGAGAGAGAGAGACCACAGGTGATGATTTAGAGAGACAGAGAGACAGACCACAGGGGATGATTTAGAGAGACAGAGAGAGAGAGAGAGAGAGAGAGAGACAGAGAGAGACCACAGGGGATGATTTAGAGAGAGAGAGAGAGACCACAGGTGATGATTTAGAGAGACAGAGAGACAGACCACAGGGGATGATTTAAGAGACAGAGAGAGAGAGAGAGAGGGAGAGAGAGAGAGACAGAGAGAGACCACAGGGGATGATTTAGAGAGACAGAGAGAGAGAGAGAGAGAGACAGAGAGAGACCACAGGTGATGATTTAGAGAGACAGAGAGACAGACCACAGGGGATGATTTAGAGATGGAGAGACAGACCACAGGGGATGATTTAGAGAGAGAGAGAGAGAGATGATTTAGAGAGACCACAGGTGATGATTTAGAGACAGAGAGACAGAGAGAGAGAGACCACAGGGATGATTTAAAGAGACAGAGAGAGAGAGACCACAGGGGATGATTTAGAGAGACAGAGAGAGACCACAGATGATTTAGAGAGAGAGAGAGAGACAGACCACAGGGATGATTTAGAGAGACAGAGAGACAGACCACAGGGATGATTTAGAGAGACAGAGAGACAGACCACAGGTGATGATTTAGAGAGACAGAGAGACAGACCACAGGGGATGATTTAAAGAGACAGAGAGAGAGAGAGAGACCACAGGGGATGATTTAGAGACAGAGAGACAGACCACAGGGATGATTTAAAGAGAGAGAGAGAGACAGACCACAGGTGATGATTTAGAGAGACAGAGAGACAGACCACAGGGGATGATTTAGAGAGAGAGAGACAGACCACAGGGGATGATTTAAAGAGAGAGAGAGAGAGAGACAGAGAGGGGATGATTTAGAGACAGAGAGAGACAGACCACAGGGGATGATTTAGAGAGACAGAGAGAGAGAGAGAGAGAGAGAGAGACCACAGGGATGATTTAGAGAGACAGAGAGACAGACCACAGGGGATGATTTAGAGAGACAGAGAGAGAGAGACCACAGGTGATGATTTAGAGAGACAGAGAGACAGACCACAGGGATGATTTAGAGAGACAGAGAGACAGACCACAGGGATGATTTAGAGACCCACAGGTGATGATTTAGAGAGACAGAGAGAGACAGACCACAGGGGATGATTTAGAGAGACAGAGAGACAGACCACAGGGGATGATTTAGAGAGAGAGAGAGAGACCACAGGGGATGATTTAGAGAGACAGAGAGAGAGAGAGAGAGAGAGAGAGACCACAGGTGATGATTTAGAGAGACAGAGAGACAGACCACAGGGGATGATTTAACAGAGAGAGAGAGAGAGGAGAGGGAGAGAGAGAGACAGAGAGAGAGACCACAGGGATGATTTAGAGAGACAGAGATGATTTAGAGAGACAGAGAGACAGACCACAGGGGATGATTTAGAGGAGACAGAGAGAGAGGGGATGATTTAGAGAGACAGAGAGAGAGAGAGAGACCACAGGTGATGATTTAGAGAGACAGAGAGACAGACCACAGGGGATGATTTAAAGAGACAGAGAGAGAGAGAGAGAGAGAGAGAGAGAGACAGACAGACAGATACCACAGGGGATGATTTAGAGAGACAGAGAGAGAGAGACAGAGAGAGACCACAGGTGATGATTTAGAGAGACAGAGAGACAGACCACAGGGATGATTTAGAGGGAGACAGAGAGACAGACCACAGGGATGATTTAGAGAGAGAGAGAGAGACCACAGGGGATGATTTAGAGAGACAGAGAGAGAGAGGACCACAGGGGATGATTTAGAGAGACAGAGAGACAGACCACAGGGGATGATTTAGAGAGACAGAGAGAGAGAGAGAGAGAGAGACAGACCACAGGGGATGATTTAGAGAGACAGAGAGACAGACCACAGGGGATGATTTAGAGAGACAGAGAGAGAGAGAGAGAGATTTAGAGACCACAGGTGATGATTTAGAGAGACAGAGAGACAGACCACAGGGGATGATTTAAAGAGACAGAGAGAGAGAGAGACCACAGGTGATGATTTAGAGAGACAGAGAGACAGACCACAGGGGATGATTTAAAGAGACAGAGAGAGAGAGAGAGAGAGAGAGAGACACAGGTGATGATTTAGAGACAGAGAGACAGACCACAGGGATGATTTAGAGAGAGAGAGACAGACCACAGGGGATGATTTAAAGAGACAGAGAGAGAGAGAGAGAGAGAGACCACAGGGGATGATTTAGAGAGACAGAGAGACAGACCACAGGGGATGATTTAAAGAGATAGAGAGAGAGGAGAGAGAGAGAGACAGAGAGAGACCACAGGGGATGATTTAGAGAGACAGAGAGAGAGAGAGAGAGATGATTTAGAGAGACAGAGAGAGAGAGACAGAGAGACCACAGGTGATGATTTAGAGAGACAGAGAGACAGACCACAGGGGATGATTTAGAGAGAGAGAGACAGACCACAGGGGATGATTTAGAGAGAGAGAGACCACAGGGATGATTTAGAGACAGAGAGACAGACCACATGGGATGATTTAAAGAGAGAGAGAGACAGACCACAGGTGATGATTTAGAGAGACAGAGAGACAGACCACAGGGGATGATTTAAAGAGACAGAGAGACAGACCACAGGGGATGATTTAAAGAGACAGAGAGAGAGAGAGAGAGAGAGAGACAGAGAGAGACCACAGGGGATGATTTAGAGAGACAGAGAGAGAGAGAGAGAGAGACCACAGGTGATGATTTAGAGAGACAGAGAGACAGACCACATGGGATGATTTAGAGAGACAGAGAGAGAGAGAGAGAGACAGACCACAGGTGATGATTTAGAGAGACAGAGAGACAGACCACAGGGGATGATTTAAAGAGACAGAGAGAGAGAGAGAGAGAGAGACCACAGGTGATGATTTAGAGAGACAGAGAGACATACCACAGGGGATGATTTAAAGAGACAGAGAGAGAGAGAGAGACAGAGAGAGACCACAGGGGATGATTTAGAGAGACAGAGAGAGAGAGAGAGAGAGACCACAGGTGATGATTTAGAGAGACAGAGAGACAGACCACAGGGGATGATTTAAAGAGACAGAGAGAGAGAGAGAGAGAGAGAGAGAGAGAGAGACCACATGGGATGATTTAGAGAGACAGAGAGAGAGAGAGAGAGAGAGAGAGACAGATAGACAGACCACAGGGGATGATTTAGAGAGACAGAGAGAGAGAGAGAGAGAGAGAGAGAGAGAGACCACAGGTGATGATTTAGAGAGACAGAGAGACAGACCACAGGGGATGATTTAGAGAGACAGAGAGAGAGAGAGAGAGAGACAGACCACAGGGGATGATTTAGAGAGAGAGAGAGAGAGACCACAGGGGATGATTTAGAGAGACAGAGAGACAGACCACAGGGGATGATTTAAAGAGTGAGAGAGAGAGAGAGAGAGAGAGAGAGAGAGAGACAGAGAGAGACCACAGGTGATGATTTAGAGAGACAGAGAGACAGACCACAGGGGATGATTTAGAGAGACAGAGAGACAGACCACAGGGGATGATTTAGAGAGTGAGAGAGACAGACCACAGGTGATGATTTAGAGATACAGAGAGACAGACCACAGGGGATGATTTAGAGAGAGAGAGAGAGAGACCACAGGGGATGATTTAGAGAGACAGACCACAGGGGATGATTTAAAGAGAGAGAGAGACAGACCACAGGTGATGATTTAGAGAGACAGAGAGACAGACCACAGGGGATGATTTAAAGAGACAGAGAGACAGACCACAGGGGATGATTTAGAGAGACAGAGAGACAGACCACAGGTGATGATTTAGAGAGACAGAGAGACAGACCACAGGGGATGATTTAGAGAGACAGAGAGAGAGAGAGAGAGAGAGAGAGAGAGACCACAGGGGATGATTTAGAGAGACAGAGAGAGAGAGAGAGAGACAGAGAGACAGACCACAGGGGATGATTTAGAGAGACAGCGAGAGAGAGAGAGAGAGAGACCACAGGTGATGATTTAGAGAGACAGAGAGACAGACCACAGGGGATGATTTAGAGAGACAGAGAGAGAGAGACAGACAGACCACAGGGGATGATTTAGAGAGACAGAGAGAGAGAGAGAGAGAGAGACCACAGGTGATGATTTAGAGAGACAGAGAGACACACCACAGGGGATGATTTAAAGAGACAGAGAGAGAGAGAGAGAGAGAGAGAGACAGAGAGAGACCACAGGGGATGATTTAGAGAGACAGAGAGAGAGAGAGAGAGAGACCACAGGTGATGATTTAGAGAGACAGAGAGACAGACCACAGGGGATGATTTAGAGAGACAGAGAGAGAGAGAGAGAGAGAGAGACCACAGGGGATGATTTAAAGAGACAGAGAGAGAGAGAGAGAGACCACAGGTGATGATTTAGAGACAGAGAGAGACCACAGGGGATGATTTAGAGAGACAGATAGAGAGAGAGAGAGAGAGAGAGACAGAGAGAGACAGAGAGACAGAGACAGAGAGAGACCACAGGTGATGATTTAGAGAGACAGATAGAGAGAGAGAGAGAGAGACAGAGACAGACCACAGGGGATGATTTAGAGAGACAGAGAGAGAGAGAGATTTAGAGAGACAGAGAGAGAGACCACAGGGGATGATTTAGAGAGACAGAGAGAGACCACAGGGGATGATTTAGAGAGACAGATAGAGAGAGAGAGAGAGAGAGAGAGAGAGAGAGAGAGAGAGAGACAGAGAGACAGAGAGAGACCACAGGTGATGATTTAGAGAGACAGATAGAGAGAGAGAGAGAGAGAGAGAAGACAGAGAGACAGACCACAGGGGATGATTTAGAGAGACAGAGAGAGAGAGAGAGAGAGAGAGAGAGAGAGACAGAGAGAGAGAGAGAGACCACAGGGGATGATTTAGAGAGACAGAGAGACAGACCACAGGGGATGATTTAGAGAGAGAGAGAGAGAGAGAGAGAGAGAGAGACCACAGGGGATGATTTAGAGAGACAGAGAGACAGACCACAGGGGATGATTTAAAGAGAGAGAGAGAGAGAGAGAGACAGACCACAGGGGATGATTTAAAGAGAGAGAGAGACAGACCACAGGGGATGATTTAGAGCAGGGGTGTCAAAGTCAAATGGACGGAGGGCCAAATAAAAAAATCAGCTACAAGACGAGGGCCGGACTGTTCGAATGTTCATTGAAAAATTTTTAAATGACGCATATAGTCTAGTGAACCTAATTGAACCTACTGAAAACCTAACAAATATATTACAATATGATCAGATAAATAAAGCAATATTTTCTTATGGCTCTGTCAGTAATCTTTAATTTTCAACAGACACAAAAGACAAATTTCCTTTATATAAATATCCCCATAACATGAACATTAAATGAAAGAAACCGGTATTCAAGGCACCATCAGTAGACTATATTTTCTATTTTAGCAAAAGTGGGCTAAATTTACTTCAAAGAAAAAACAATAATAGCAATTTTCTATCATCCACTCAACTGAAATATTTTTAAAATATAATTGGATTGAAATACAAAAAAATAAAGTGCAAAAATCTATTAATCAAAAACAACACTTTGTTTAAGGAGAAGTAACATGCAGTGAAAACAAATATTAAATTTTAACTTTTAAACTTGAACTGAGTAAAAACTCTAAATATGTGATTGCACAGTAATGTTCACTTGTTTGAGGTTGAGGGTGATACTTGGTGGTGTCCCATCTTTTCCACAAGTTCATCAATGTTCGGGGTAAGGCTCTGAGCTGAAGAAATCCTCAGAATTGAGTGGAGGTGTTCAGCAGTAAGTCGACTTCTGTGTGATGTTTTGTTCAGGTTCATCAAAGAAAACAGTTGTTCACACAGGTATGTGCTGCCAAACATAGACAACGTTTGAGCAGCCTGGATGCGCAGCTGGGGCATTGTGCCGGGAGGAAACGGGCGAACTCCGCAGCACCCACTGCCGCATATTTTGCCCTCAGTGCATCATTGCATTGGAGGTCAATCAACTCCATTTGGAGGTTTGGTGGTGAGCTTTCCACGTCAACAGCAAATGGGTTACCGAGCAGTTCCAACCTGCTTTTTGTGCTTCAAAGTCAGCAAATCGGCGTCGAAAGTCAGCGGCAAGCATACCTATTTTATCAGCCAACTGTGTGCTCGGGAACGCACTGGTAGAGAGCTTCTCTTTCATGGTCTGGCAGCTGGGAAAGTGGCTCAAATTTTCTTTCCGCATCTGCGTCTCCCACAGAGTCAGTTTGGTTTTAAATGCCTTCACTGTACTGTACATATCAGAGATGACACGATCCCGACCCTGCAGCTGCAAGTTTATTGCATTCAGATGACTCGTAATGTCACACAGAAAAGCCATTTCACACAGAAACATTTCGTCTCGGAGTTGTGTTGTGTCTTTCCCTTTGCTGTCCAAGAACAGACAAATCTCCTCACGAAGCTCGAAACATCTTTGAAGCACCTTTCCCTGGCTTAGCCATCGCACCTCTGTGTGATAAGGCAAATCACCATGCTCCGTTTCTAACTCCGTCAGAAATGCCTTGAACTGGCGGTGATTCAAACCTTTGGCTCTGATAAAGTTAACTGTGCGCGTGATGATGCTCATTACATGCTCCATTTTCAAGGCTTTACCGCACAACGCTTCCTGGTGTATGATACAATGATAAGCTGTCAGCTCACCTGTCGCGTTTTCCTCTTGCATCTTTTCCCGTATCTTCGCCACCAGTCCGCTCCTGTGTCCACACATCGCAGGTGCTCCGTCGGTTGTCAAACCCCACGAGTTTTTCCCAAGGCAGCTCCATCTCATTTACACATCTTGACACCTCTTCATACAAATCATGCCCCGTAGTTGTGCCATGCATAGGACGTAAAGCCAAAAACTCCTCTGTCACGCTTAGGTTGGAGTCCACTCCGCGGATGAAAATTGACAACTGGGCAATGTCAGAAATGTCGGTGCTCTCATCCACAGCCAAGGAATATGCAATAAAATCTTTTCCCTTTTTCACAAGCTGCTCTTTTAGATTGATGGACAACTGGTCTACTCTCTCGGCAATGGTGTTTCTGCTCAGACTCACATTTAAAAAGAGTTGCCTTTTTTCTGGGCAAACTTCGTCACAAACTTTAATCATGCAGTTTTTGATGAAATCCCCTCCGTAAATGGCCGGGCTGATTTAGCGATCTCTTCTGCCAAAATAAAACTGGCCTTGACAGCAGCCTGGCCTTGTGATTTGGCTTTTTTGAACAGAGCCTGTCGAGATTTGAGGCCTCGTTTTAATTCCTCTGCCTTTTGTAGCCTTTGTTCCATGTCCATATTCTTGTTTTTGTCCGCGTGTTTCGTTTCATAATGTCGTCTCAGATTATACTCTTTCAGTACCGCCACACTTTCTCCACACAGAAGACACACAGGTTTTCCAGCTACCTTCGTGAACATATACTCCGACTCCCACCTTGTTTGAAACCCCGGTTCTCAGTATCCACCTTCCGTTTTGCCATTTTTGATGGGTATCTGAAAGTTAATTTTACTGTGATGCTGACGACTGCTGTGCCAATAAATATTGAAATGAAGCAGCCTACTGCTCGGTGCGTCACCTTTGCATTGTGGGAAATGTAGTATTGGTGCGTGTAAAAGATCTGCGGGCTGCCGGCTTGCTGCGGGCCGGTTCTAATAATAAATCAAGATCATCCCAGGGGCCGTAAAAAACCTTCTTGCGGGCCGGATGTGGCCCGCGGGCCTTGACTCTGACATATGTGATTTAGAGAGACAGAGAGACAGACCACAGGGGATGATTTAGAGAGACAGAGAGAGAGAGAGAGAGGGAGAGAGAGAGAGAGAGAGAGAGAGAGACAACAGGTGATGATTTAAAGAGACAGAGAGACAGACCACAGGCGATGATTTAAAGAGACAGAGAGAGAGAGAGAGAGACAGAGAGAGAGAGAGAGAGAGAGACCACAGGGGATGATTTAGAGAGACAGAGAGACAGACCACAGGGGATGATTTAAAGAGACAGAGAGAGAGAGAGAGAGAGAGAGAGAGAGAGAGAGAGAGAGAGACCACAGGGGATGATTTAGAGAGACAGAGAGACAGACCACAGGGGATGATTTAGAGAGACAGAGAGACAGACCACAGGGGATGATTTAGAGAGACAGAGAGACAGACCACAGGGGATGATTTAGAGAGACAGAGAGACAGACCACAGGTGATGATTTAGAGAGAGAGAGAGAGAGAGAGAGAGAGAGAGAGAGAGAGAGAGAGACCACAGGTGATGATTTAAACATTTTTTTCACACTTTTCTCCCTGTACCCCTCATCTTAACATTTAGACTCCACCTCAACCCCATTTAGACTCCACCCCCACCCCATTTAGACTCCACCTCCACCCCATTTAGACTCCACCCCCACCCCATTTAGACTCCACCTCAACCCCATTTATACTCCACCTCAACCCCATTTAGACCCACCTCAACCCCACTTAGACTCCACCTCCACCCCACTTAGACTCCACCTCCACCCCATTTAGACTCCACCTCAACCCCATTTAGACTCCACCTCCACCCCATTTAGACCTCACCTCCACCCCATTTAGACTCCACCTCCACCCCATTTAGACTCCACCTCCACCCCATTTAGACTCCACCTCCACCCCATTTAGACTCCACCTCCACCCCATTTAGACTCCACCTCAACCCCATTTAGACTCCACCTCAACCCCATTTAGACTCCACCTCCACCCCATTTAGACTCCACCTCAACCCCATTTAGACTCCACCTCCACCCCATTTAGACTCCACCTCAACTCCATTTAGACTCCACCTCAACCCCATTTAGACTCCACCTCCACCCCATTTAGACTCCACCTCCACCCCATTTAGACTCCACCTCAACCCCATTTAGACTCCACCTCAACCCCATTTAGACTCCACCTCCACCCCATTTAGACTCCACCTCAACTCGAAGTTGGTTCTGAGCACTGTCGACATTTTAAGTCACAATGCAACTGCAGGTGGTAAGTTGGTGTCAGATGAAATATAAGCAGACTGTGCCATGAAGTGATAGGGAGACATAAAGGCAGGGGAACATGTTTCTGGTAATCCCTTTAAGGAATGGAACCCAATGGTAAGGGAAGCCCTACCATTGTCACCAGACTACCACCCACCCACAAACACATGGCTAATACCCAGTGCCATGGCTTACTATAATCAGTTAAGTGAATTAGTCTCTCTCTCTCTCTCTCTCTCTCTCTCTCTCTCTCTCTCTCTCTCTGTCTCTCTCTCTCTCTCTGTGTCTCTCTCTCTCTCTCTCTGTCTCTCTCTCTCTCTGTCTCTCTATCTCTCTCTCTCTCTCTCTCTCTCTCTCTCTCTGTCTCTCTCTCTCTCTCCCCTCTCTATCTCTCTCTCTCTATGTCTCTCTCTCTCTCCCCCTCTCCCCCTCTCTCCTCTCTCTCTCTCTGTCTCTCTCTCCCCCTCTCTCCCTCTCTCTCTCTCTCCCCCCCTCTCTCCCCCTCTCTCTCTCTCTCTCTGTCTCTCTCTCTATGTCTTTCTCCCCCTCTCCCCCTCTCTCTCTCTCTCTGAGAATGAGGTATACATAAAATCAGATGGAAGAGGAGGGAACTAGAAGCTTTCCAGTGTTGTAACGATGTGTAAATAGTTCATGTACAAAAGGGAAAATAAATAAACATAAATATGGGTTGTATTTACAATGGTGTTTGTTCTTCACTGGTTGCCCTTTTCTTGCGGCAACTGGTCACACAACTGGTCACACAACTGGTCACACAACTGGTCACACATCACACAACTGGTCACACAACTGGTCACACATCACACAACTGGTCACACAACTGGTCACACAACTGGTCACACAACTGGTCACACATCACACAACTGGTCACACAACTGGTCACACAACTGGTCACACAACTGGTCACACATCACACAACTGGTCACACAACTGGTCACACAACTGGTCACACATCACACAACTGGTCACACAACTGGTCACACAACTGGTCACACAACTGGTCACACATCACACAACTGGTCACACAACTGGTCACACAACTGGTCACACAACTGGTCACACAACTGGTCACACATCACACAACTGGTCACACAACTGGTCACACAACTGGTCACACAACTGGTCACACATCACACAACTGGTCACACAACTGGTCACACAACTGGTCACACAACTGGTCACACAACTGGTCACACATCACACAACTGGTCACACAACTGGTCACACAACTGGTCACACAACTGGTCACACAACTGGTCACACATCACACAACTGGTCACACAACTGGTCACACAACTGGTCACACAACTGGTCACACAACTGGTCACACGTCACACAACTGGTCACACAACTGGTCACACAACTGGTCACACAACTGGTCACACATCACACAACTGGTCACACAACTGGTCACACAACTGGTCACACAACTGGTCACACATCACACAACTGGTCACACAACTGGTCACACAACTGGTCACACAACTGGTCACACATCACACAACTGGTCACACAACTGGTCACACAACTGGTCACACAACTGGTCACACATCACACAACTGGTCACACAACTGGTCACACAACTGGTCACACAACTGGTCACACATCACACAACTGGTCACACAACTGGTCACACAACTGGTCACACAACTGGTCACACAACTGGTCACACATCACACAACTGGTCACACAACTGGTCACACAACTGGTCACACAACTGGTCACACAACTGGTCACACATCACACAACTGGTCACACAACTGGTCACACAACTGGTCACACAACTGGTCACACATCACACAACTGGTCACACAACTGGTCACACAACTGGTCACACAACTGGTCACACATCACACAACTGGTCACACAACTGGTCACACAACTGGTCACACAACTGGTCACACATCACACAACTGGTCACACAACTGGTCACACAACTGGTCACACATCACACAACTGTATTTTCTGGATTTTTTTCCCTCATTTTGTCTGTCATAGTTGAAGTGGTACCTATGATGAAAATTACAGGCCTCTCTCATCTTTTTAAGTGGGAGAACTTGCACAATTGGAGGCTGACTAAATACTTTTTTGCCCCACTGTAAATAGTCATATTAAACATTCATGAAAATACAAGTGTCTCACATGTTTCGAAAGCCTAGAATCTTGCTAATCCAACTGCGTTGTCAGATTTAAAAAAGGATTTACTGTGAAAGAATACGATGTGATTATCTGAGGACAGAGCCCCATAAAAAACAACTATTCCAACCAGCACAGGAGTAACAAAATCACAAACTGCAATTAAATTAAATAAATAGTTTACCTTTGACGTCCTTCGTCTGTTTGCAATCTCAATGCTCATTGTTACACAATGAATGGTCTTTTGTTTGATAAAATCCGTTTTTTATAGCCTATAACACGAAACATTTTGTGAACCTCTTGTGTCGTGAATTCCGTCTCACTCCTTTTGACGACGACACATTCCAGGTAAATCAACGTGACTTTTCATTGCAATCAACTGGTTTGTTTTGTATCACAACCAAACCTGATGGGTCATTTAGGAGGACGTATTGACTGAAAGAAACCGATTTGAAGACAACAACAAGTAATGACATCATTGTGCACCAATGATATGACCGCTGTTTCGTTGATTGACTGTATTTTAACCCAATGACCACTGATCGTCTTGAAATCTAGCTGCGTAGATAGCCAATGAGCTGAGGTAAGCGGCATGTAATGTTTATGTGTTGGAAGACCAACCCATGTACTCCAGGCACCATTCAAGTTTCATACCGGAGGAGAAACGCATGTTACGCACAGCGTTATTTAGTAAAGTGCGTCTTCAGCTGTTTATATATCAATCAGTATGGCGACTAATTCAGGAAAATCTAAATCTAAGTCTAGATATACAGATGTACACACAATTTTAGAAGAAATTGATCGGGAAAGTGATACAGAGATTGTTGTAGGAGGAATAATTTAGCGATTGTGGAGGAATATTTTTTTGAACGGAGAGGACATCGTTTTGGACTGGTAAGTTCTTCTCCTGCTAATGCCCTTTTTTGAAATTAATAATATAAAATATTATTTGTGATTATTTTAAATGTTAGTAGCAATATATAAAAATGTAATGTAATGAAATGTGAGATGAGTGTGTCTGTCACCCCAACCCACACGAAATAGCTGAGGCTGTTGAGGGGAGGGCAGGCCCACAACAATGGAGACAGTAGATAGAGCTGGTCTGTTGTAATATAATAAAGACAGTAGATCTAGCTGGTCTGTCATAA
>NC_088399.1:100008579-100021079 GCF_034236695.1 Oncorhynchus nerka | reverse complement strand
TATGTAGTATTTAATGTATCCTGTTGGATGGTGGGATATGTAGTATTTAATGTATCCTGTTGGATGATGGGATATGTAGTATATAATGTACCCTGTTGGATGGTGGGATATGTAGTATATAATGTACCCTGTTGGATGGTGGGATATCTAGTATTTAATGTATCCTGTTGGATGGTGGGATATGTAGTATATAATGTACCCTGTTGGATGGTGGGATATGTAGTATATAATGTATCCTGTTGGATGGTGGTACTGGGATATGTAGTATTTAATGTACCCTGTTGGATGGTGGGATATGTAGTATATAATGTATCCTGTTGGATGGTGGTACTGGGATATGTAGTATATAAGGTATCCTGTTGGATGGTGGGATATGTAGTATATAATGTATCCTGTTGGATGGTGGGATATGTAGTATATAATGTATCCTGTTGGATGGTGGGATATGTAGTATATAATGTATCCTGTTGGATGGTGGGATATGTAGTATATAATGTACCCTGTTGGATGGTGGGATATGTAGTATATAATGTATCCTGTTGGATGGTGGGATATGTAGTATATAATGTATCCTGTTGGATGGTGGGATATGTAGTATATAATGTATCCTGTTGGATGGTGGGATATGTAGTATATAATGTATCCTGTTGGATGGTGGGATTTGTAGTATATAATGTATCCTGTTGGATGGTGGGATATGTAGTATATAATGTACCCTGTTGGATGGTGGGATATGTAGTATATAATGTATCCTGTTGGATGGTGGGATATGTAGTATATAATGTATCCTGTTGGATGGTGGGATATGTAGTATATAATGTACCCTGTTGGATGGTGGGATATGTAGTATATAATGTATCCTGTTGGATGGTGGGATATGTAGTATATAATGTACCCTGTTGGATGGTGGGATATGTAGTATATAATGTATCCTGTTGGATGGTGGGATATGTAGTATATAATGTACCCTGTTGGATGGTGGGATATGTAGTATATAATGTATCCTGTTGGATGGTGGTACTGGGATATGTAGTATATAATGTATCCTGTTGGATGGTGGGATATGTAGTATATAATGTATCCTGTTGGATGGTGGGATATGTAGTATATAATGTACCCTGTTGGATGGTGGGATATGTAGTATATAATGTACCCTGTTGGATGGTGGGATATGTAGTATATAATGTATCATGTTGGATGGTGGGATATGTAGTATATAATGTATCCTGTTGGATGGTGGTACTGGGATATGTAGTATATAATGTATCCTGTTGGATGGTGGGATATGTAGTATATAATGTATCCTGTTGGATGGTGGGATATGTAGTATATAATGTATCCTGTTGGATGGTGGGATATGTAGTATATAATGTACCCTGTTGGATGGTGGGATATGTATCCTGGTGGGATATGTAGTATATAATGTATCCTGTTGGATGGTGGGATATGTAGTATATAATGTATCCTGTTGGATGGTGGGATATGTAGTATATAATGTACCCTGTTGGATGGTGGGATATGTAGTATATAATGTATCCTGTTGGATGGTGGGATATGTAGTATATAATGTACCCTGTTGGATGGTGGGATATGTAGTATATAATGTATCCTGTTGGATGGTGGGATATATAATGTAGTATATAATGTACCCTGTTGGATGGTGGGATATGTAGTATATAATGTATCCTGTTGGATGGTGGTACTGGGATATGTAGTATATAATGTATCCTGTTGGATGGTGGGATATGTAGTATATAATGTATCCTGTTGGATGGTGGGATATGTAGTATATAATGTACCCTGTTGGATGGTGGGATATGTAGTATATAATGTACCCTGTTGGATGGTGGGATATGTAGTATATAATGTATCATGTTGGATGATGGGATATGTAGTATATAATGTATCCTGTTGGATGGTGGTACTGGGATATGTAGTATATAATGTATCCTGTTGGATGGTGGGATATGTAGTATATAATGTATCCTGTTGGATGGTGGGATATGTAGTATATAATGTATCCTGTTGGATGGTGGGATATGTAGTATATAATGTATCCTGTTGGATGGTGGGATATGTAGTATATAATGTACCCTGTTGGATGGTGGGATATGTAGTATATAATGTACCCTGTTGGATGGTGGGATATGTAGTATATAATGTATCCTGTTGGATGGTGGGATATGTAGTATATAATGTATCCTGTTGGATGGTGGGATATGTAGTATATAATGTATCCTGTTGGATGGTGGGATATGTAATATATAATGTACCCTGTTGGATGGTGGGATATGTAGTATATAATGTACCCTGTTGGATGGTGGGATATGTAGTATATAATGTACCCTGTTGGATGGTGGGATATGTAGTATATAATGTACCCTGTTGGATGGTGGGATATGTAGTATATAATGTACCCTGTTGGATGGTGGGATGTAGTATATAATGTATCCTATAATGTACCCTGTTGGATGGTGGGATATGTAGTATATAATGTATCCTGTTGGATGGTGGGATATGTAGTATATAATGTATCCTGTTGGATGGTGGTACTGGGATATGTAGTATATAATGTATCCTGTTGGATGGTGGGATATGTAGTATATAATGTACCCTGTTGGATGGTGGGATATGTAGTATATAATGTACCCTGTTGGATGGTGGGATATGTAGTATATAATGTATCCTGTTGGATGGTGGTACTGGGATATGTAGTATATAATGTATCCTGTTGGATGGTGGGATATGTAGTATATAATGTATCCTGTTGGATGGTGGGATATGTAGTATATAATGTATCCTGTTGGATGGTGGGATATGTAGTATATAATGTATCCTGTTGGATGGTGGGATATGTAGTATATAATGTATCCTGTTGGATGGTGGGATATGTAGTATATAATGTATCCTGTTGGATGGTGCGATATGTAGTATATAATGTATCCTGTTGGATGGTGGTACTGGGATATGTAGTATATAATGTATCCTGTTGGATGGTGGGATATGTAGTATATAATGTATCCTGTTGGATGGTGGTACTGGGATATGTAGTATATAATGTATCCTGTTGGATGGTGGGATATGTAGTATATAATGTATCCTGTTGGATGGTGGGATATGTAGTATATAATGTATCCTGTTGGATGGTGGGATATGTAGTATATAATGTATCCTGTTGGATGGTGGGATATGTAGTATATAATGTACCCTGTTGGATGGTGGGATATGTAGTATATAATGTATCCTGTTGGATGGTGGGATATGTAGTATATAATGTATCCTGTTGGATGGTGGTACTGGGATATGTTGTCACGGTTCATGAATCCACTGCCTCCTTTTCCTTCTCTCTCTCTCTCTCTCTCTCTCTCTCTCTCCCGTGTTTGTGTGGGCGTGGTTCCCAATCTCGGCCTGATTGTCTGCGCCAGCTGGAATCACTTATCTTCCCTTTATATGTTCTGTAACCAGTGTTTCTTGTTGTCAGATCGTTGTTACTTCCCTGAGGTTGTGTCGTGTGTCCGTGCTCATCTCTCGCCGCCCTTGTGTGGATTATCTGCTGTGCTCCTTCCTACCCATCCGGACACTCTCCCCTGGGTTTCTCAGCACGCTCACATAGGAGGATGCGCCCTAGTCCCTGGGTCGGATTCCGTCTGAGTACAGTCTGTCTGTCCTGTTGCTGCTGTAACCTGTATTCATTAAACCATCGTTGCTTGCATCTTGCATCCGCCTCTGTATTGTTACAGAACGATCTGACCAGACCATGGATGCAGCGAGTTCAACGAGTCTGACCGAATTCATTTCCCGTAGTATCACGAGAATGGATCAACAAGAGGAGAACATCTCCAGCACAGGTCGGGCAGTACAAGCCATTGCGACGCAGGTATCCCAGCTGACCCAACAATTACAACATCTGAGGGGTCTCGCTGCGCCACCTACACCTGGCAGTTCAACCCGCCCCGCCAGAGCCGGATTCCCAGCTAGAGCCACGGCTACCGACACCAGAGGGTTATTCAGGTGATCCTGACTATTGCAGAGCTTTTCTTACGAGATGTTCCATGCATTTCTCGTTGCAGCCACGGACCTTCAACCGTGAACAGTCTAAGGTAGCATTCGTACTCACACTGCTATCAGGCAAAGCGGCTCTTTGGGGGAACGGCGGTGTGGGCGAACCAGGACCCATGCTGCACCTCTTTCCAGACACTCTCCGAGGAGATGAGAAGGGTCTTCGATCGGGCCGTGGCGGGTAGGGAGGCGGCCAGACTACTCGCTGACCTTCGCCAAGGAGACCGTTCAGTATCGGAATACTCCATCCAATTCCGCACTCTGGCCGCAGAGTGTCAGTGGAACGAGGAGGCGCAGTGGGACATGTTCCTGCATGGGCTGGAGGACCGGATCAGAAGGAGATTTATGTTCTGGACCTTCCCAGGAGTTTAAATGGACTAGTGGAACTAGCCTTGAGGGTCGACGCTCGTCTGAGTCGTGTTGGCCGCCGAGCATGCCCTAACAGACCGTATAACGACATGGAGGGCTGGCATGCCAGCGGCGGGAACACGGCCAGTTCAGCCTCCGCTCACGAACCCATGCAGCTGGGGAGAGCTCGCCTCTCCCGGGAAGAGAAGGAGAGGCGGAGATCCCAAGGGCTCTGTCTCTACTGTGGTAGAGCGGGCCACTTTATCCACTCCTGCCCGGTAAAAGATTAGGCCCGGTAGTAAGAATGAGGCTACTATCGGGTGGTGTCACCACAGAGAAGACCTCATCATCTACTCTCCTCCCGGTAAGACTAAGATGGGCCAACCACACGCACGACACCCAAGCCTTACTGGACTCAGGAGCAGAGGGTAATTTCATGGACTTCAAGCTCGCTCACAAACTCCAGATTCCTATCACCTCACTCACGCACAAGATATCCGTCAACGCTCTCAATGGTCAAGAACTACCCAACATTTCTCACACCACTGAACCTATCACACTCATCACTTCTGGCAATCACACTGAGACACTATCATTTCTACTCATGGACTCACCCCTTGCACCATTAGTTCTCGGCCACCCTTGGCTCACCCAACACAACCCCAGAGTTGACTGGGGTCATAACTCTATATCCATGTGGAGTAACAAATGTCTTGAGTCCTGTTTAGTGTCTGCTTGTTCGTCTGTGTCTGATTCTGTGTTTCTAGAGGAGGCAGTGGATTTGTCTAACGTGCCCGTTGAATACCTCGACCTGAAGGAGGTGTTCAGTAAGTCCCGTGCTGCTTCTCTTCCTCCGCATCGTCCGTAAGACTGTGCAATAGAATTATTGCCAGGTGAGTCTCCGCCTAAAGGCAAGTTATATTCACTCTCTGTTCCTGAGAGGGAGGCTATGGAGAGATACATCTCTGGTTCTCTGGCATCTGGATTCATTCGTCCTTCCTCTTCTCCAGCGGGGCGGGGTTCTTCTTTGTGGAGAAGAAGGACGGATCTCTGCGTCCTTGCATTGATTACCGTGGGTTGAATAACATCACAGTGAAGAATACCTATCCCTTACCGTTGATGTCCTCAGCCTTTGAAAGGTTACAGGGAGCATCCGTGTTCACTAAGTTGGATTTACGTAATGCATATCATTTGGTTCGCATAAGGGGGGAATGGAAGACCGCGTTTAACACCCCCAGAGGGCACTTCGAATATTTGGTCATGCCTTTTGGGCTATCCAACTCCCCAGCGGTTTTCCAGGCACTCGTAAATGACGTGCTGAGAGATATGATTGATCAGTTCATATATGTTTACCTGGATGACATACTGATTTTTTCTTCTTCTCTCCAGGAACACGTTCAGCACGTCAGACGAGTGCTTCAGAGGTTGTTGGAGAATGGACTTTTTGTCAAGGCGGAGAAATGCATTTTTCATGCACAATCCGTTCCATTCCTAGGTTACATCGTCTCGACTGAAGGTATTCGCATGGATCCTGACAAGGTTAAGGCTGTGGTGGATTGGCCAAGCCCAGATTCCCGTAAGGCCCTACAGAGGTTTCTGGGATTCGCCAATTTCTACCGGCGTTTCGTTCGCAACTTTAGCCAGATAGTCGCTCCTCTTACCGCCTTAACTTCCCCAGAGTGACGTTCAGGTGGTCCGATACAGCCGAGGCTGCATTCGTCAAACTCAAGAGCCGCTTTGTTTCGGCTCCCATCCTCATAGCTCCCGATCCCTCGCGTCAGTTCGTGGTGGAGGTGGACGCTTCAGAGGTGGGGGTAGGTGCGGTACTTTCCCAACGTTCCTCTTCTGACGACAAGATGCACCCTTGCGCGTTCCTTTCCCATCGGTTATCACCTGCGGAACGCAACTACGACATTGGCAACAGAGAGTTGTTGGCAGTGAAGTTAGCACTGGAGGAGTGGCGCCATTGGTTAGAGGGTTCGGGGGTACCTTTTATAGTTTGGACCGATCACAAAAATTTGGAATATATCAGAACCGCCAAGCGACTCAACTCCAGGCAGGCGCGGTGGGCACTCTTTTCGGACGTTTTGACTTCTCTCTCTCGTATCGCCCGGGTTCCAAGAATGTCAAACCCGATTCCCTTTCTCGCATTTTTGACCATTCCGAACGCCCATCCACTCCCGAGTGCATCCTACCCGGGACCCTAGTGGTCTCCACACTCACATGGGAGGTTGAATCGAGGGTCAAAACGGCCTTAGAAGGGGTAACGCCTCCGCCCGGTTGCCCGCCTAATCGGTTGTTTGTGCCGGAGGGTGTCGGTCCGATGTTATTCGGTGGGGGCATTGCTCCAACGTAGCGTGTCATCCAGGAGTCAGTCGCACTAGCTTTTTGGTTAAGCAACGCTTTTGGTGGCCACTGATGGCTCGTGACATTCACAGTTTTGTCTTGGCTTGCTCGGTTTGTGCCACTGGGAAGACTTCTAATCGACCCCCAGATGGGTTACTCCAACCGCTGTCGGTCCCTTCGAGACCCTGGTCCCACATCGCGCTAGATTTTGTTACCGCCCTCCCGCCCTCCCAGGGCAAGACTGTTGTTTTGACCGTGGTGGACCGGTTCTCGAAGGCGGCTCATTTTATTCCCTTGCCTAAATTACCATCTGCCAAGGAGACAGCGGTAACTGTCGTGGATCACGTCTTTCGCTTACATGGTCTGCCGATGGACGTAGTTTCTGACAGGGGGCCCCAATTTGTGTCCAAGTTTTGGCAAGAGTTTTGTAGGTTACTGGGAGCGAGTGTCAGCCTGTCTTCAGGGTTTCATCCCCAGAGCAACGGTCAAGCGGAGAGGGCCAACCAAGATTTGGAGAGAGTGTTGCGATGTTTGGTTTCTAAGAATCCCTCTTCCTGGAGTCAACAACTCTCTATGGTTGAGTACGCTCACAATTCGTTGCCAGTGGCAGCCACGGGTCTCTCTCCGTTTGAGTGTAGTTTAGGTTACCAGCCACCTATCTTTCCCAGTACGGAGTCCGAGGTGTCTGTTCCCTCCGCTCACGCTTTCATCCAGAGGTGCCGTCGCGCATGGAGCAGAGCCCGTGAGACTCTTCTCCGGGTGGGGGCGCGCACCAAGACTAAGGCCGATCGCCACCGGTCGAAGCCTCCGGTATACGTCGTTGGCCAAAGAGTGTGGCTTTCTACTAAGAACATTCCACTCCGATCCGTTTCGAACAAGCTTGCCCCCAAATTTATCGGCCCGTTCAAAGTCACCAGGATCATTAGTCCGGTGGCGGTCCGGCTCCAGCTTCCTCCGGCGTATAGGAGAATTCATCCTACCTTTCATGTGTCTAAAATAAAACCTGTGTTTCAGGCACGCATTAACCCACCGGTCCCGGTTCCCCCGCCGCCACGACTTGTTGATGGGGAACCCACCTTTTCTGTCAATCGTATTTTGGACTCTAGAAGGAGGGGACGCGGATTCCAGTACCTGGTGGACTGGGAGGGTTACGGCCCGGAGGAGAGAAGTTGGGTACCTGCTAGGGACATTCTGGATCACTCCCTTATCGATGATTTCAATCGACAGGTAAATTCGCCTGGGGGGGTATTGTCACGGTTCATGAATCCACTGCCTCCTTTTCCTTCTCTCTCTCTCTCTCTCTCTCTCTCTCTCCCGTGTTTGTGTGGGCGTGGTTCCCAATCTCGGCCTGATTGTCTGCGCCAGCTGGAATCACTTATCTTCCCTTTATATGTTCTGTAACCAGTGTTTCTTGTTGTCAGATCGTTGTTACTTCCCTGAGGTTGTGTCGTGTGTCCGTGCTCATCTCTCGCCGCCCTTGTGTGGATTATCTGCTGTGCTCCTTCCTACCCATCCGGACACTCTCCCCTGGGTTTCTCAGCACGCTCACATAGGAGGATGCGCCCTAGTCCCTGGGTCGGATTCCGTCTGAGTACAGTCTGTCTGTCCTGTTGCTGCTGTAACCTGTATTCATTAAACCATCGTTGCTTGCATCTTGCATCCGCCTCTGTATTGTTACATATGTAGTATATAATGTACCCTGTTGGATGGTGGGATATGTAGTATATAATGTATCCTGTTGGATGGTGGGATATGTAGTATATAATGTATCCTGTTGGATGGTGGGATATGTAGTATATAATGTACCCTGTTGGATGGTGGGATATGTAGTATATAATGTACCCTGTTGGATGGTGGGATATGTAGTATATAATGTACCCTGTTGGATGGTGGGATATGTAGTATATAATGTACCCTGTTGGATGGTGGGATATGTAGTATATAATGTATCCTGTTGGATGGTGGTACTGGGATATGTAGTATTTAATGTATCCTGTTGGATGGTGGGATATGTAGTATATAATGTACCCTGTTGGATGTTGGGATATGTAGTATATAATGTACCCTGTTGGATGGTGGGATATGTAGTATATAATGTATCCTGTTGGATGGTGGTACTGGGATATGTAGTATATAATGTATCCTGTTGGATGGTGGGATATGTAGTATATAATGTATCCTGTTGGATGGTGGGATATGTAGTATATAATGTACCCTGTTGGATGGTGGGATATGTAGTATATAATGTACCCTGTTGGATGGTGGGATATGTAGTATATAATGTATCCTGTTGGATGGTGGGATATGTAGTATATAATGTACCCTGTTGGATGGTGGGATATGTAGTATATAATGTACCCTGTTGGATGGTGGGATATGTAGTATATAATGTATCCTGTTGGATGGTGGGATATGTAGTATATAATGTACCCTGTTGGATGGTGGGATATGTAGTATATAATGTATCCTGTTGGATGGTGGGATATGTAGTATATAATGTACCCTGTTGGATGGTGGTACTGGGATATGTAGAATAGGAGAAGGACAGAAAGAGGGAGAGAAAGAGGGGAGGAGAGGGAGAGAAAGAGGAGAGGAGAGGGACAGAAAGAGGGGAGGAGAGGGACAGAAAGATGGAGGGAGAGGGAGAGAAAGAGGGGAGGAGAGGGAGAGAAAGAGGGAGGGAGGGAGAGAAAGAGGGGAGGAGAGGGAGAGAAAGAGGAGAGGAGAGGGACAGAAAGAGGGAGGGAGAGGGAGAGAAAGAGGGGAGGAGAGGGAGAGAAAGATGGAGGGAGAGGGAGAGAAAGAGGGGAGGAGAGGGACAGAAAGAGGGAGGGAGGGAGAGAAAGAGGGGAGGAGAGGGACAGAAAGAGGGAGGGAGAGGCAGAGAAAGAGGGGAGGAGAGGGAGAGAAAGAGGGGAGGAGAGGGACAGAAAGATGGAGGGAGAGGGAGGGAGAGAAAGAGGGGATGAGATGGACAGAAAGATGGAGGGAGAGGGAGAGAAAGAGGTGATGAGAGGGAGAGAAAGAGGTGATGAGAGGGAGAGAAAGAGAGGAGGAGAGGGACAGAAAGAGGGAGGGAGGGGGGGAGAATAGCACACCACTCCTACTTCAAAGAGAATGGCAAGATGATGATGATGACGAGGGTTGATGGTGATGACGAGGATGGTGCGACAATCGGCTGCCATGTTGATACATTGATACTTCAACCTCCCTCCCTCCCCGTCAAAACAACCAAATTATGCTCAGCTTCTCTTGAATGGCTCCCCCTCAAAAATACATGTTTGCACTGAGAAGAAGGACAACAAGAGAATAAAGAGGTCTTTTATCAAGAAAAAACACCCTGCTGTTTCCTTTCACTCAACTGTATATGTGTCATTTGGCTTTAAAAGGCGGACATGCCCCTTTTGGAAATGACATTCCTGTGTCTGTAATGATGTGTGTCCTTATCCGACCTCCTGCACACTCAGGTGAGCTGTGTGAGAGAGGAGTCTATGGACGACACAGAACAGCCTTTTGAGAACATCATAACACACTCTATTTACCATCCACACAAACTGAGAACGGAATATGTGTGTGTGTTTGTGTTGTGTGTGTGTTTGTGTTTGTGTAGCAGGGTCTGTGTATGTGTGTGAGGCAGGGTGTGTATGTGTGTATGTGTGTGTGTGTGAGAGGCAGGATCTGTGTGTGTGTGTGTGTGTGTGTGTGTGTGTGTGTGTGTGTTTTTGTGTGTGTAGCAGGGTCTGTGTGTGTGTGTGTGTGTGTGTGTGTGTGTGTGTGTGTGTGTGTGTGTGCGGCAGGGTGTGTGTGTGTGCGTGAGGCAGGGTGTGTGTGTGTGCGTGAGGCAGGGTGTGTGCGTGTGTGTGTGTTTTGCTATTGACAACTTAAGTGTGCCACTCGCCCCCGCACACACACCCCCCCCCTCCCCCTTCTCTCTCCACAGTTTATTATAGAGTAAGACAAAACAGGGTGAAAGAGGCAAGAATGGAGTAGGATGGTGCCCTTAAATACTGACCTTAGGTCAGATGGTGCCCTTAAATACTGACCTTAGGTCAGATGGTGCCCTTAAATACTGACCTTAGGTCAGATGGTATCCTTAAATACTGATCTTAGGTCAGATGGTGCCCTTAAATACTGACCTTAGGTCAGATGGTGCCCTTAAATACTGACCTTAGGTCAGATGGTATCCTTAAATACTGACCTTAGGTCAGATGGTATCCTTAAATACTGACCTTAGGTCAGATGGTGCCCTTAAATACTGACCTTAGGTCAGATGGTATCCTTAAATACTGACCTTAGGTCAGATGGTGCCCTTAAATACTGATCTTAGGTCAGATGGTGTCCTTAAATACTGACCTTAGGTCAGATGGTATCCTTAAATACTGACCTTAGGTCAGATGGTGTCCTTAAATACTGACCTTAGGTCAGATGGTATCCTTAAATACTGATCTTAGGTCAGATGGTATCCTTAAATACTGACCTTAGGTCAGATGGTGCCCTTAAATACTGACCTTAGGTCAGATGGTGCCCTTAAATACTGACCTTAGGTCAGATGGTGCCCTTAAATACTGACCTTAGGTCAGATGGTATCCTTAAATACTGACCTGAGGTCAGATGGTGCCCTTAAATACTGATCTTAGGTCAGATGGTGCCCTTAAATACTGACCTTAGGTCAGATGGTAGGTCAGATGGTGCCCTAAATACTGACCTTAGGTCAGATGGTGCCCTTAAATACTGACCTTAGGTCAGATGGTGCCCTTAAATACTGACCTTAGGTCAGATGGTGCCCTTAAATACTGACCTTAGGTCAGATGGTGCCCTTAAATACTGACCTTAGGTCAGATGGTGTCTTTAAATACTGACCTTAGGTCAGATGGTGCCCTTAAATACTGACCTTAGGTCAGATGGTGCCCTTAAATACTGATCTTAGGTCAGATGGTGCCCTTAAATACTGACCTTAGGTCAGATGGTGCCCTTAAATACTGATCTTAGGTCAGATGGTGCCCTTAAATACTGACCTTAGGTCAGATGGTGCCCTTAAATACTGATCTTAGGTCAGATGGTGCCCTTAA
This sequence comes from Oncorhynchus nerka, assembly GCF_034236695.1. Classification (NCBI taxonomy): domain Eukaryota; kingdom Metazoa; phylum Chordata; class Actinopteri; order Salmoniformes; family Salmonidae; genus Oncorhynchus; species Oncorhynchus nerka. The sequence goes on along the minus strand of NC_088399.1, from coordinate 100,009,257 downwards.
ATACTGACCTTAGGTCAGATGGTGCCCTTAAATACTGATCTTAGGTCAGATGGTGCCCTTAAATACTGACCTTAGGTCAGTTTTGTGGTTTCCCTCATAATGGAAGGGTGTTTTGTGATTGACCCCACACACACCTCCCCAACACGCAAACAGCCTGTCTGTACACTTACCAACACATTGGGGCAGGGGGCTATCCCAGGCTCTCCTCTCCCCCCTCAAACAGGTCAGGATCTGGGGTCCCTTCAGGGTGTATCCTGGGTCACAGCTATAACACACGGTGCTGCCAGCGAAGTGACCCTTATCTTCTCTCTTATAACCAAACTGAGGAACACCCGGGTCCTCACACTTCAACAGATCAAAACCTGCAGGACGGGGGGACAAAGAGAGAAGACGGAGGGATGGAGAGAGAAGACGAAGGGACAAAGAGAGAAGACGGAGGGATAGAGAGAGAAGACGGAGGGATGGAGAGAGAAGACGGAGGGACAAAGAGAGAAGACGGAGGGATGGAGAGAGAAGACGGAGGGATGGAGAGAGAAGACGAAGGGACAAAGAGAGAAGACGGAGGGATAGAGAGAGAAGACGGAGGGATGGAGAGAGAAGACGGAGGGACAAAGAGAGAAGACGGAGGGATGGAGAGAGAAGACGGAGGGATGGAGAGAGAAGACGGAGGGATAAAGA
>NC_088399.1:99933579-100003579 GCF_034236695.1 Oncorhynchus nerka | reverse complement strand
GACACCAGGTGGGCGATTCCCCTCTAATCAGGGACTGATTTAGACCTGGGACACCAGGTGGGCGATTCCCCACTAATTAGGGCCTGATTTAGACCTGGGACACCAGGTGGGCGATTCCCCACTAATCAGGGACTGATTTAGACCTGGGACACCAGGTGGGTGATTCCCCACTAATTAGGGCCTGATTTAGACCTGGGACACCAGGTGGGCGATTCCCCACTAATCAGGGACTGATTTAGACCTGGGACACCAGGTGGGTGATTCCCCACTAATCAGGGACTGATTTAGACCTGGGACACCAGGTGGGCGATTCCCCACTAATCAGGGACTGATTTAGACCTGGGACGACAGGTGGGTGGAATTAATTAGAACCACAACCTCGTTAGGTCAGGTTGAATGATCTATTATTTACAACATTAGACATTCACATGATTAATATATATATATATACCCTACACTATATATACCCTACACTATATATACCCTACACTATATATACTACACTATATATACTACACTATATATACTACACTATATATACTACACTATATATACCCTACACTATATATACTACACTATATATACCCTACACTATATATACCCTACACTATATATACCCTACACTATATATACTACACTATATATACCCTACACTATATATACCCTACACTATATATACCCTACACTATATATACTACACTATATATACTACACTATATATACCCTACACTATATATACCCTACACTATATATACTACACTATATATACCCTACACTATATATACCCTACACTATATATACTACACTATATATACCCTACACTATATATACTACACTATATATACCCTACACTATATATACCCTACACTATATATACCCTACATTATATATACCCTACACTATATATACCCTACACTATATATACTACACTACATATACTACACTATATATACCCTACACTATATACCCTACACTATATATACCCTACACTATATATACACTACACTATATATATATATACCCTACACTATATATACACTACACTATATATATATATATATATATATACCCTACACTATATATACCCTACACTATATATACCCTACACTATATGTACCCTACACTATATATACCCTACACTATATATACCCTACACTATATATACCCTACACTATATATACTACACTATATATACTACACTATATATACCCTACACTATATATACCCTACACTATATATACCCTACACTATATATACCCTACACTATATATATATATATATACCCTACACTATATATACCCTACACTATATATACCCTACACTATATACCCTACACTATATATACCCTACACTATATATACCCTACACTATATATATATATATATATATATATATATATATATATACCCTACACTATATATACCCTACACTATATATACTACACTATATATATATATATATACCCTACACTATATATACCCTACACTATATATACTACACTATATATACCCTACACTATATATACCCTACACTATATATACTACACTATATATACCCTACACTATATATACTACACTATATATATATATATATATACCCTACACTATATATACCCTAAACTATATATACCCAACACGATATATACTCTACACTATATAAACCCTACACTATATATACCTACACTATATATACCCTACACTATATATACCCTACACTATATATACCCAACACGATATATACTCTACACTATATAAACCCTACACTATATATACCCTACACTATATATACCCTACACTATATATACCCTACACTATATATACCCTACACTATATATATATATATATATATATATATATATACCCTACACTATATATACCCTACACTATATATATACCCTACACTATATATACCCTATACCCTACAATATATATATATATACCTATACCCTACACTATATATATACCCTACACTATATATACCCTACACTATATATATATACCCTACACTATATATACCCTACACTATATATATATATATATACCCTACACTATATATATATACCCTACACTATATATACACCGTACACTATATATACACCCAATACTATACATACCCAACACTATATATACCCTACACTATATATATATACCCTACACTATATATACCCTACACTATATATACACCCAACACTATATATACACCCAACACTATATATACCCTACACTATATATATATATATATACCCTACACTATATATACCCTACACTATACATACCCTACACTATATATACACCCAACACTATATATACACCCAACACTATATATACACCCAACACTATATATACCCTACACTATATATACCTACACTATATATACCGTACACTATATATACACCCAACACTATACATACCCAACACTATATATACCCTACACTATATATATACCCTACACTATATATACCCTACACTATATATACACCCAACACTATATATACACCCAACACTATATATACCCTACACTATATATATATATATATATACCCTACACTATATATACCCTACACTATATATACCCTACACTATATATACTACACTATATATACCCTACACTATATATACTACACTATATATACCCTACACTATATATACCCTACACTATATATACCCTACACTATATATACACTACACTATATATATATATACCCTACACTATATATACACTACACTATATATATATATATATATATATATATATATACCCTACACTATATATACCCTACACTATATATACCCTACACTATATGTACCCTACACTATATATACCCTACACTATATATACCCTACACTATATATACCCTACACTATATATACTACACTATATATACTACACTATATATACCCTACACTATATATACCCTACACTATATATACCCTACACTATATATACCCTACACTATATATACTACACTATATATACTACACTATATATACCCTACACTATATATATACCCTACACTATATATACCCTACACTATATATACCCTACACTATATATATATATATATACCCTACACTATATATACCCTACACTATATATACCCTACACTATATACCCTACACTATATATACCCTACACTATATATACCCTACACTATATATACCCTACACTATATATACTACACTATATATATATATATATATACCCTACACTATATATACCCTACACTATATATACTACACTATATATACCCTACACTATATATACCCTACACTATATATACTACACTATATATACCCTACACTATATATACTACACTATATATATATATATATATATATATATATATATATATATACCCTACACTATATATACCCTACACTATATATACTCTACACTATATATAACCCAACACTATATATACCTACACTATATATACCCTACACTATATATACCCAACACGATATATACTCTACACTATATAAACCCTACACTATATATACCCTACACTATATATACCCTACACTATATAAACCCTACACTATATATACCCTACACTATATATATATATATATATATATATATATACCTATACACTATATATACCCTACACTATATATATACCCTACACTATATATACCCTATACCCTACAATATATATATATATACCTATACCCTACACTATATATATACCCTACACTATATATACCCTACACTATATATATATATATACCCTACACTATATATACCCTACACTATATATATATATATATACCCTACACTATATATATATACCCTACACTATATATACACCGTACACTATATATACACCCAACACTATACATACCCAACACTATATATACCCTACACTATATATATATACCCTATATATACACTATATATACACCCAACACTATATATACACCCGACACTATATATACCCTACACTATATATATATATATATATACCCTACACTATATATACCCTACACTATACATACCCTACACTATATATACACCCAACACTATATATACACCCAACACTATATATACACCCAACACTATATATACCCTACACTATATATACCCTACACTATATATACCGTACACTATATATACACCCAACACTATACATACCCAACACTATATATACCCTACACTATATATATACCCTACACTATATATACCCTACACTATATATACACCCAACACTATATATACACCCAACACTATATATACCCTACACTATATATATATATATATATACCTACACTATATATACCCTACACTATATATATATATATATATATACCCTACACTATATATACCCTACACTATATATACCCTACACTATATATACACCCAACACTATATATACACCCAACACTATATATACCCTACACTATATATACCCTACACTATATATACCCTACACTATATATACCCTACACTATATATATATATATATATACCCTACACTATATATACCCTACACTATACATACCCTACACTATATATACACCCAACACTATATATACACCCAACACTATATATACACCCAACACTATATATACACCCAACACTATATATACCCTACACTATATATACCCTACACTATATATACTACACTATATATACACCCAACACTATATATACCCTACACTATATATACCCTACACTATATATACCCTACACTATACATACCCTACACTATATATACACCCAACACTATATATACACCCAACACTATATATACCCTACACTATATATACCCTACACTATATATATATATATATATATATATATATATATATACCCTACACTATATATACCCTACACTATATATATAACCTACACTATATATACCCTACACTATATATACCCTACACTATATATACCCTACACTATATATACCCTATAATTGTCACTCCCTGATCTGTCTCACCTGTTCTTGTGATTCTTGTCTCCTCCCCCTCCAGGTGTCGCTTATTATCCCCAGTGTATTTATCCCTGTGTTTCCTGTCTCTCTGTACCAGTGTATTTATCCCTGTGTTTCCTGTCTCTCTGTACCAGTGTATTTATCCCTGTGTTTCCTGTCTCTCTGTACCAGTATTTATCCCTGTGTTTCCTGTCTCTCTGTACCAGTGTATTTATCCCTGTGTTTCCTGTCTCTCTGTACCAGTGTATTTATCCATGTGTTTCCTGTCTCTCTGTACCAGTGTATTTATCCCTGTGTTTCCTGTCTCTCTGTACCAGTGTATTTATCCCTGTGTTTCCTGTCTCTCTGTACCAGTGTATTTATCCCTGTCTCTCTGTACCAGTGTATGTATCCCTGTGTTTCCTGTCTCTCTGTACCAGTGTATTTATCCCTGTGTTTCCTGTCTCTCTGTACCAGTGTATTTATCCCTGTGTTTCCTGTCTCTCTGTCCCAGTGTATTTATCCCTGTGTTTCCTGTCTCTCTGTGCCAGTGTATTTATCCCTGTCTCTCTGTACCAGTGTATTTATCCCTGTGTTTCCTGTCTCTCTGTACCAGTGTATTTATCCCTGTCTCTCTGTACCAGTGTATTTATCCCTGTGTTTCCTGTCTCTCTGTACCAGTGTATTTATCCCTGTGTTTCCTGTCTCTCTGTACCAGTGTATTTATCCCTGTGTTTCCTGTCTCACTGTACCAGTGTATTTATCCCTGTGTTTCCTGTCTCTCTGTACCAGTGTATTTATCCCTGTGTTTCCTGTCTCTCTGTACCAGTGTATTTATCCCTGTGTTTCCTGTCTCTCTGTACCAGTGTATTTATCCCTGTGTTTCCTGTCTCTCTGTACCAGTGTATTTATCCCTGTGTTTCCTGTCTCTCTGTGCCAGTTTGTCCTGTATGTTTAGTCAAATCAACCAGCGTGTTTTTCCCCGGACTCCTTTTCTATTCTGTTTTTAATTGTCTTCCTGGTTTTGACTCCTGCCTGACTCTGGACTACTTTCCCTCCTGTCTGATCATCCTGCCCTGACCTTGAATCTGTCTGCCCCGACATTGAATCTGTCTGCCCTGACCGTGAATCTGTCTGCCCCGACCTTGAATCTGTCTGCCCCGACCGTGAATCTGTCTGCCCCGACCTTGAATCTGTCTTCCCTGACCGTGAATCTGTCTGCCCCGACCTTGAATCGTTCTGCCCCGACCTTGAATCGGTCTGCCCCGACCTTGAATCTGTCTGCCCTGACCTTGAATCTGCCTTCCCTGACCTTGAATCTGCCTTCCCTGACCTTGAATCTGCCTTCCCCGACCTTGAATCTGCCTTCCCTGACCTTGAATCTGCCTTCCCTGACCTTGAATCTGCCTGCCCTGACCCTGAATCTGCCTTCCCTGACCTTGAATCTGCCTTCCCTGGCCTTGAATCTGACTTCCCTGACCTTGAATCTGCCTTCCCCGACCTTGAATCTGCCTTCCCTGACCTTGAATCTGCCTTCCCTGACCTTGAATCTGCCTTCCCTGACCTTGAATCTGCCTTCCCTGACCTTGAATATGCCTGCCCTTTGGAACCTATTGGACTGTGATCTGGTTTTGACCTTTTGACCTGTCCATGACCAGTCTCTTGCCTCAGTCCCTTTGGATGAATAAACACGACGGTAACCATCTGCATATGGGTCTCGCCTTGATAATACTGACAAAGCAAAAACAGGTTAAGACATTTTTGCTCATTTAATTAAATTCATTTAATTACATAAGTATTCAGACCCTTTACTCAGTACTTCGTTGAAGCACCTTTGGCAGCGATTACAGCTTCGAGTCTTCTTGGGTTTGACGCTAAAAGCTTGGCACACCTGTATTTGGGGAGTTTCTACCATTCTTCTCTGCAGATCCTCTCAAGCTCTGTCAGGTTGGATGGGGAGCGTCGCTACACAGCTATTTTCAGGTCTCTCCAGAGATGTTCGATCGGGTTCAAGTCCGGGCTCTGACTGGGCCACTCAAAGACATTCAGAGACTTGTCCTGAAGCCACTCCTGCGTTGTCTTAGCTGTGTTCTAGGGTCGTTGTCCTGTTGGCAGGTGAACCTTCACCCCAGTCTGAGGTCCTGAGCAAGGATCTCTCTGTACTTTGCTCCGTTCAGCTTTCCCTCGATCCTGACTAGTCTCTAAGTCCCTGCTGCTGAAAAACATCCCCACAGCATGATGCTACCACCATGCCGTATAGGGATGGTGCCAGGTTTCCTCCAGACGTGACGCTGGCATTCAGATCTGTGCCCCGACACAATCCTGTCTCGGAGCTCTACGGACAATTCTTTTGACCTCATGGCATGGTTTTTTCTCTGACACTGTCAACTGTGGGACCTTATATATACAGGTGTGTGCCTTTCCACATCATGTCCAATCAATTGAATTTACCACAGATGGACTCCAATCAAGTTGTGGAAACATCTCAAGGGGGATGATCAATTGAAATCGAATGCACCTGAGCTCAATATTGAGTCTCATAGCAAAGGGTCTGAATACTTATGTAAATAAGTTATTTCTGTTTTGTATTGGTAATACATTTGCAAATGTTCAAAAAACCTGTTTTTGCTTTGTCATTATGTTATATTGTGTGTAGATTGATGAGGATTAAAACTATTTTTTAAAATCTGAGTATCTCCATAATCCACTCTATATATCTCCATATCTCCATAATCCACTCTATATATCTCCATATCTCCATAATCCACTCTCTATATCTCTATATGTCCATAATCCACTCTATATTTCTCCATAATCGACTCTATATATCTCCATAATCAACTCAAAATATCTCCATATCACCAAAATCCACTCTATAAATCTCCATAATCCACTCTCTATATCTCCATAATCCACTATATATATCTCCATATCACCATAATCCACTCTCGATATCTCCATAATCTACTCTCTATATCTCCATAATCCACTCTCCATATCTCCATAATCCACTTTCTAAATCTCCATAATCCACTTTCTATATCTCCATAATCTACTTTATATATATCTCCATAATACACTCTATATCTACAATATCCACTCTATATATCTCCATAATCCACTCTCTATATCTCAATATCTCCATAATCCACTCTATATATCTCCATAATCCACTCTCTATATCTCCATAATCCACTCTCTATATCTCAATATCTCCATAATCCACTCTATATATCTCCATAATCCACTCTCTATAATCCACTCTCTATATGTCCATAATCCACTCTATATTTCTCCATAATCGACTAATTATCTCCATAATCGACTCTCCATATCACCATAATCCACTCTCTATATCTCCATAATCCACTTTCTAAATCTCCATAATCCACTTTCTATATCTCCATAATCCACTCTCTATATTTCCATAATCCACTCTCTATATCTCCATAATCCACTCTCTATATATCTCCATAATCCACTCTCTATATCTCCATAATCCACTCTCTATATCTCCATAATCCACTCTCTATATCTCCATAATCCACTCTCTATATATCCATATCTCCATAATCCACTCTATATATCTCCATATCTCCATAATCCACTCTCTATATCTCCATAATCCACTCTATAAATCTCCATAATCCACTCTCTATATCTCCATATCTCCATAATCCACTCTCTATATCTCTATATCTCCATAATACACTCTCTATATCTCCATAATCCACTCTATAAATCTCCATAATCCACTCTCTATATCTCCATAATCCACTCTATATATCTCCATATCTCCATAATCCACTCTATATATCTCCATAATCCACTCTCTATATCTCCATAATCCACTCTATAAATCTCCATAATCCACTCTGTATATCTCCATAATCCACTCTATAAATCTCCATAATCCACTCTCTATATCTCCATAATCCACTCTATATATCTCCATATCTCCATAATCCACTCTCTATATCTCCATAATCCACTCTCTATATCTCCATATCTCCATAATCCACTCTCTATATCTCTATATCTCCATAATCCACTCTCTATATCTCTATATCTCCATAATCCACTCTCTATATCTCCATAATCCACTCTCTATATCTCCATAATCCACTCTCTATATCTCAATATCTCCATAATCCACTCTCTATATCTCCATAATCCACTCTCCATAATCCACTCTCTATATCTCCATATCTCCATAATCCACTCTATAAATCTCCATAATCCACTCTATATATCTCCATAATCCAATCTCTATATCTCCATAATCCACTCTCCATAATCCACTCTCTATATCTCCATATCTCCATAATCCACTCTATAAATCTCCATAATCCACTCTCTATATCTCCATAATCCACTCTATATATCTCCATAATCCACTCTATATATCTCCATAATCCACTCTCTATATCTCCATAATCCACTCTCTATATCTCCATATCTCCATAATCCACTCTCTATATCTCTATATCTCCATAATCCACTCTCTATATCTCTATATCTCCATAATCCACTCTCTATATCTCCATAATCCACTCTCTATATCTCCATAATCCACTATCCATATCTCCATAATCCACTCTCTATATCTCCATAATCCACTCTATAAATCTCCATAATCCACTCTATAAATCTCCATAATCCACTCTCTATATCTCCATAATCCACTCTCTATATCTCCATAATCCACTCTCTATATCTCAATATCTCCATAATCCACTCTCTATATCTCCATAATCCACTCTCTATATCTCCATAATCCACTCTCTATATCTCCATAATCCACTCTCCATAATCCACTCTCTATATCTCCATATCTCCATAATCCACTCTATAAATCTCCATAATCCACTCTATATATCTCCATAATCCAATCTCTATATCTCCATAATCCACTCTCCATAATCCACTCTCTATATCTCCATATCTCCATAATCCACTCTATAAATCTCCATAATCCACTCTCTATATCTCCATAATCCACTCTATATATCTCCATAATCCACTCTATATATCTCCATAATCCACTCTCTATATCTCCATATCTCCATAATCCACTCTATATATCTCCATAATCCACTCTCTATATCTCCATAATCCACTCTCTATATCTCCATAATCCACTCTCTATATCTCCATATCTCCATAATCCACTCTATATATCTCCATATCTCCATAATCCACTCTCTATATCTCCATAATCCACTCTCTATATCTCCATATCTCCATAATCCACTCTCTATATCTCTATATCTCCATAATCCACTCTCCATATCACCATAATCCACTCTATAAATCTCCATAATCCACTCTCTATATCTCTAAATCTCCATAATCCACTCTCTATATCTCCATAATCCACTCTATAAATCTCCATAATCCACTCTCTAAATCTCCATAATCCACTCTCTATATCTCCATGATCCACTCTCTATATCTCTATATCTCCATAATCCACTCTATATATCTCCATAATCCACTCTATATATCTCTATATCTCCATAATCCACTCTCTATATCTCTATATCTCCATAATCCACTCTCTATATATCTCCATAATCCACTCTATAAATCTCTATATCTCCATAATCCACTCTCTATATCTCTATATCTCCATAATCCACTCTCTATATATCTCCATAATCCACTCTCTATATATCTCTATATCTCCATAATCCACTCTCTATATCTCTATATCTCCATAATCCACTCTCTATATATCTCCATAATCCACTCTCTATATATCTCTATATCTCCATAATCCACTCTCTATATCTCTATATCTCCATAATCCACTCTCTATATATCTCTATATCTCCATAATCCACTCTCTATATCTCTATATCTCCATAATCCACTCTCTATATCTCTATATCTCCATAATCCACTCTCTATATCTCCAATATCCCCTCTATATACTGTATAAGGCTGTGTGGTAATATATAGGGTTATATTTAAGGTTGTGGGTTGTGTTGGAGTGTTTTACGTAAGGGCACATGAGATGGGTGTGCATTAGTTTAATATACATGATTGGGCGAGTTAGTGGTTGGGGGAGAGGGGGGAGCAAAACCAAATGAAATTGCGGGGCCACCTACCAACACACCTTGGCAGAGGGGAGCTCCACACCCTCCTCCGCCCCCCCAGACACGTCACCCTCGCCGGCCCCTCCAGACGGTAACCAGGGAAACAGGAGAAGATGAGCGCGTCCCCCACCCCGAACTGTAACCCCTTACGGGTGCTGTAGGGAGGAACGCCGGGGTCTTCACAAGGCTCCAGGTCATACTCTGAAGGAGGAGAGGAGAAAGGGATGGATGGAAAAGAGAGGTAATCATTCGTAAAATGAAAACATACTTGTTTTTGAGGATACCAATAATGCATTGCATTATCGTGGATTTTCTTCCAGTTGACCCATGATCATGAAAAGCGTCTATATAGATATGTTACACCTGTTACTACTGGTACACCTGTTACTACTGGTACACCTGTTACTACTGGTACACCTGTTATACCTGTTACACCTGTTACTACTGGTACACCTGTTATACCTGTTACACCTGTTACTACAGGTACACCTGTTACTACTGGTACACCTGTTACTACTGGTACACCTGTTACACCTGTTACTACTGGTACACCTGTTATACCTGTTACACCTGTTACTACTCGTACACCTGTTACACCTGTTACTACTGGTACACCTGTTACTACTGGTACACCTGTTACACCTGTTACTACTGGTACACCTGTTACACCTGTTACTACTGTTATACCTGTTACACCTGTTATACCTGTTACTACTGTTATACCTGTTACACCTGTTACTACTGGTACACCTGTTACACCTGTTACTACTGGTACACCTGTTACACCTGTTACTACTGTTACTACTGGTACACCTGTTACACCTGTTACTACTGGTACACCTGTTACACCTGTTACTACTGTTATACCTGTTACACCTGTTACACCTGTTACTACTGGTACACCTGTTATACCTGTTACACCTGTTACTACTCGTACACCTGTTACACCTGTTACTACTGGTACACCTGTTACTACTGGTACACCTGATACACCTGTTACACCTGTTACTACTGGCACACCTGTTACACCTGTTACTACTGTTATACCTGTTACACCTGTTATACCTGTTACTACTGTTATACCTGTTATACCTGTTACTACTGGTACACCTGTTACACCTGTTACTACTGGTACACCTGTTACACCTGTTACTACTGTTACTACTGGTACACCTGTTACTACTGTTATACCTGTTACACCTGTTACTACTGGTACACCTGTTAGACCTGTTACTACTGTTTCTACTGTTACTACTGGTACGCCTGTTATACCTGTTACTACTGGTACACCTGTTACACCTGTTACTACAGGTACACCTGTTACTACTGGTACACCTGTTACACCTGTTACTACAGGTACACCTGTTACTACTGTTATACCTGTTACTACTGGTACACCTGTTACACCTGTTACTACTGTTACTACTGGTACACCTGTTACTACTGTTATACCTGTTACACCTGTTACTACTGGTACACCTGTTACACCTGTTACACCTGTTACACATGTTACACCTGTTACACCTGTTACTACTGTTACTACTGGTACACCTGTTACTACTGGTACACCTGTTACACCTGTTACTACTGGTACACCTGTTACACCTGTTACACCTGTTACACATGTTACACCTGTTACACCTGTTACTACTGTTACTACTGGTACACCTGTTACTACTGGTACACCTGTTACACCTGTTACTACTGTTTCTACTGTTACTACTGGTACACCTGTTACTACTGGTACCCCTGTTATACCTGTTACACCTGTTACTACTGGTACACCTGTTACACCTGTTACTACTGTTTCTACTGTTACTACTGGTACCCCTGTTATACCTGTTACTACTGGTACACCTGTTACACCTGTTACTACTGGTACACCTGTTACTACTGGTACACCTGTTACACCTGTTACTACAGGTACACATGTTACTACTGTTATACCTGTTACTACTGGTACACATGTTACACCTGTTACACCTGTTACTACTGTTTTTACTGTTACTACTGGTACACATGTTACACCTGTTACTACTGGTACACCTGTTATACCTGTTACTACTGTTATACCTGTTACACCTGTTACACCTGTTACTACTGGTACACCTGTTATACCTGTTACACCGGTTACTACTCGTACACCTGTTACACCTGGTACTACTGGTACACCTGTTACTACGGGTACACCTGTTACACCTGTTACTACTGGCACACCTGTTACACCTGTTACTACTGTTATACCTGTTACACCTGTTATACCTGTTACTACTGTTATACCTGTTACACCTGTTACTACTGGTACACCTGTTACACCTGTTACTACTGTTACTACTGGTACACCTGTTACACCTGTTACTACTGTTATACCTGTTACACCTGTTACTACTGGTACACCTGTTACACCTGTTACACCTGTTACACATGTTACACCTGTTACACCTGTTACTACTGGTACACCTGTTACTACTGGTACACCTGTTACACCTGTTACTACTGTTTCTACTGTTACTACTGGTACACCTGTTACTACTGGTACCCCTGTTATACCTGTTACACCTGTTACTACTGGTACACCTGTTAGACCTGTTACTACTGTTTCTACTGTTACTACTGGTACGCCTGTTATACCTGTTACTACTGGTACACCTGTTACACCTGTTACTACAGGTACACCTGTTACTACTGGTACACCTGTTACACCTGTTACTACAGGTACACCTGTTACTACTGTTATACCTGTTACTACTGGTACACATGTTACACCTGTTACTACTGGTACACCTGTTACTACTGGTACACCTGTTACACCTGTTACTACAGGTACACCTGTTACTACTGTTAAACCTGTTACTACTGGTACACATGTTACACCTGTTACACCTGTTACTACTGTTTTTACTGTTACTACTGGTACACATGTTACACCTGTTACTACTGGTACACCTGTTACTACTGGTACACCTGTTACACCTGTTACTACTGGCACACCTGTTACACCTGTTACTACTGTTATACCTGTTACACCTGTTATACCTGTTACTACTGTTATACCTGTTACACCTGTTACTACTGGTACACCTGTTACACCTGTTACTACTGTTACTACTGGTACACCTGTTACACATGTTACTACTGTTATACCTGTTACACCTGTTACTACTGGTACACCTGTTACACCTGTTACACCTGTTACACATGTTACACCTGTTACACCTGTTACTACTGGTACACCTGTTACTACTGGTACACCTGTTACACCTGTTACTACTGTTTCTACTGTTACTACTGGTACACCTGTTACTACTGGTACCCCTGTTATACCTGTTACACCTGTTACTACTGGTACACCTGTTACACCTGTTACTACTGTTTCTACTGTTACTACTGGTACGCCTGTTATACCTGTTACTACTGGTACACCTGTTACACCTGTTACTACAGGTACACCTGTTACTACTGGTACACCTGTTACACCTGTTACTACAGGTACACCTGTTACTACTGTTATACCTGTTACTACTGGTACACCTGTTACACCTGTTACTACTGGTACACCTGTTACTACTGGTACACCTGTTACACCTGTTACTACAGGTACACCTGTTACTACTGTTATACCTGTTACTACTGGTACACATGTTACACCTGTTACACCTGTTACTACTGTTTTTACTGTTACTACTGGTACACCTGTTATACCTGTTACTACTGTTACTACTGGTACACCTGTATGGTCAAAAACTATACCGCTCCTGCATCTAGCAAGGACTCCCTCCTCCGAACGCCCAACTTCCAGCCTTTATCCTAACACACTTACCACAATACAATGAATAGGCAAGAGGGGGTGCCAAAAACTGAGTTAGACTAACAACAAATTAATACATCTCAATCAGGTAAATATAATTCAGAAATGTACCTAATATTTAATCATATACATTCATATTTAATACATTTACACAAATATACATGGAGCTCTGTATACTGGTACTGGTACACCTGTTACTACTGGTACACCTGTTACACCTGTATACTACTGGTACACCTGTTACACCTGTTACACCTGTATACTACTGGTACACCTGTTACTACTGGTACACCTGTTACACCTGTTACTACTGGTACACCTGTTACACGTGTTATTACTGGTACACATGTTACACCTGTATACTACTGGTACACCTGTTACACCTGTATACTACTGGTACACCTGTTACTACTGGCACACCTGTATACTACTGGTACATCTGTTACACCTGTTATTACTGGTACACATGTTACACCTGTATACTACTGGTACACCTGTTACACCTGTATACTACTGGTACACCTGTTACACCTGTATACTACTGGTACACCTGTTACTACTGGTACACCTGTTACTACTGGTACACCTGTTACACCTGTTATTACTGGTACACATGTTACACCTGTATACTACTGGTACACCTGTTACACCTGTATACTACTGGTACACCTGTTACTACTGGTACACCTGTTACTACTGGTACACCTGTTACACCTGTTATTACTGGTACACATGTTACACCTGTATACTACTGGTACACCTGTTACACCTGTATACTACTGGTACACCTGTTACTACTGGTACACCTGTTACTACTGGTACACCTGTTACACCTGTTATTACTGGTACACATGTTACACCTGTAGACTACTGGTACACCTGTTACACCTGTATACTACTGGTACACCTGCACCTGTTACACCTGTATACTACTGGTACACCTGTTACTACTGGTACACCTGTTACTACTGGTACACCTGTTACACCTGTTATTACTGGTACACATGTTACACCTGTATACTACTGGTACACCTGTTACACCTGTATACTACTGGTACACCTGTTACACCTGTTACTACTGGTACACCTGTTACACCTGTTATTACTGGTACACATGTTACACCTGTATACTACTGGTACACCTGTTACACCTGTATACTACTGGTACACCTGTTACTACTGGTACACTTCTGTATACTACTGGTACACCTGTTACACCTGTTATTACTGGTACACATGTTACACCTGTATACTACTGGTACACCTGCACCTGTTACACATGTATACTACTGGTACAGCTGTTACTACTGGTACACCTGTTACACCTGTTACTACTGGTACACCTGTTACTACTGGTACACCTGTTACACCTGTTACTACAGGTACACCTGTTACTACTGTTATACCTGTTACTACTGGTACACATGTTACACCTGTTACACCTGTTACTACTGTTTTTACTGTTACTACTGGTACACATGTTACACCTGTTACTACTGGTACACCTGTTATACCTGTTACTACTGTTACTACTGGTACACCTGTATGGTCAAAAACTATACCGCTCCTGCATCTAGCAAGGACTCCCTCCTCCGAACGCCCAACTTCCAGCCTTTATCCTAAAACACTTACCACAATACAATGAATAGGCAAGAGGGGGTGCCAAAAACTGAGTTAGACTAACAACAAATTAATACATCTCAATCAGGTAAATATAATTCAGAAATGTACCTAATATTTAATCATATACATTCATATTTAATACATTTACACAAATATACATGGAGCTCTGTATACTACTGGTACACCTGTTACTACTGGTACACCTGTTACACCTGTATACTACTGGTACACCTGTTACACCTGTATACTACTGGTACACCTGTTACTACTGGTACACCTGTTACACCTGTTACTACTGGTACACCTGTTACACGTGTTATTACTGGTACACATGTTACACCTGTATACTACTGGTACACCTGTTACACCTGTATACTACTGGTACACCTGTTACTACTGGCACACCTGTATACTACTGGTACATCTGTTACACCTGTTATTACTGGTACACATGTTACACCTGTATACTACTGGTACACCTGTTACACCTGTATACTACTGGTACACCTGTTACACCTGTATACTACTGGTACACCTGTTACTACTGGTACACCTGTTACTACTGGTACACCTGTTACACCTGTTATTACTGGTACACATGTTACACCTGTATACTACTGGTACACCTGTTACACCTGTATACTACTGGTACACCTGTTACTACTGGTACACCTGTTACTACTGGTACACCTGTTACACCTGTTATTACTGGTACACATGTTACACCTGTATACTACTGGTACACCTGTTACACCTGTATACTACTGGTACACCTGTTACTACTGGTACACCTGTTACTACTGGTACACCTGTTACACCTGTTATTACTGGTACACATGTTACACCTGTAGACTACTGGTACACCTGTTACACCTGTATACTACTGGTACACCTGCACCTGTTACACCTGTATACTACTGGTACACCTGTTACTACTGGTACACCTGTTACTACTGGTACACCTGTTACACCTGTTATTACTGGTACACATGTTACACCTGTATACTACTGGTACACCTGTTACACCTGTTACTACTGGTACACCTGTTACACCTGTTATTACTGGTACACATGTTACACCTGTATACTACTGGTACACCTGTTACACCTGTATACTACTGGTACACCTGTTACTACTGGTACACTTCTGTATACTACTGGTACACCTGTTACACCTGTTATTACTGGTACACATGTTACACCTGTATACTACTGGTACACCTGCACCTGTTACACATGTATACTACTGGTACACCTGTTACTACTGGTACACCTGTATACTACTGGTACACCTGTTACTACTGGTACACCTGTGACTACTGGTACACCAGTTACACCTGTTATTACTGGTACACATGTTACACCTGTATACTACTGGTACACCTGTTACACCTGTATACTACTGGTACACCTGTATACTACTGGTACACCTGTTACTACTGGTACACCTGTTACTACTGGTACACCTGTTACACCTGTATACTACTGGTACACCTGTATACTACTGGTACACCTGTTACTACTGGTACACCTGTATACTACTGGTACACCTGTTACACCTGTTACTACTGGTACACCTGTATACTACTGGTACACCTGTTACTACTGGTACACCTGTTACTACTGGTACACCTGTTACTACTGGTACACCTGTTACACCTGTTATTACTGGTACACATGTTACACCTGTATACTACTGGTACACCTGTTACACCTGTATACTACTGGTACACCTGTTACTACTGGTACACCTGTTACTACTGGTACACCTGTTATACCTGTTATTACTGGTACAAATGTTACACCTGTATACTACTGGTACACCTGTTACACCTGTATACTACTGGTACACCTGTTACTACTGGTACACCTGTTACTACTGGTACACCTGTTACACCTGTATACTACTGGTACACCTGTTACTACTGGTACACCTGTATACTACTGGTACACCTGTTACACCTGTTACTACTGGTACACCTGTTACACCTGTTATTACTGGTACACATGTTACACATGTATACTACTGGTACACCTGTTACACCTGTATACTACTGGTACACCTGTATACTACTGGTACACCTGTATACTACTGGTACACCTGTTACTACTGGTACACCTGTTACTACTGGTACACCTGTTACTATCTGGTACACCTGTTATTACTGGTACACATGTTACACCTGTATAATACTGGTACAACTGTTACTACTGGTACACCTGTTACTACTGGTACACCTGTTACTACTGGTACACCTGTTACACCTGTATACTACTGGTACACCTGTTACTACTGGTACACCTGTTACTACTGGTACACCTGTTACACCTGTATACTACTGGTACACCTGTATACTACTGGTACACCTGTTACTACTGGTACACCTGTATACTACTGGTACACCTGTTACACCTGTTACTACTGGTACACCTGTATACTACTGGTACACCTGTTACTACTGGTACACCTGTTACTACTGGTACACCTGTATACACCTGTTACACCTGTATACTACTGGTACACCTGTTACACCTGTTACTACTGGTACACCTGTTACTACTGGTACACCTGTATACACCTGTTACACCTGTATACTACTGGTACACCTGTTACACCTGTTACTACTGGTACACCTGTTACTACTGGTACACCTGTATACACCTGGTACACCTGTTACTACTGGTACACCTGTTACACCTGTTACTACTGGTACACCTGTTACTACTGGTACACCTGTTACTACTGTTACACCTGTTACTACTGGTACACCTGTTACTACTGGTACACCTGGTACACCTGTTACTACTGGTACACCTGTTACTACTGGTACACCCGGTACACCTGTTACTCCTGGTACACCTGTTACTACTGGTACACCTGTTACTACTGGTACACCTGGTACACCTGTTACTAATGGTACACCTGTTACTACTGGTACACCTGGTACACCTGTTACTACTGGTACACCTGTTACTACTGGTAGACCTGGTACACCTGTTACTACTGGTACACCTGTTACTACTGGTACACCTGGTACACCTGTTACTACTGGTACACCTGGTACAACTGTTACTACTGGTACACCTGTTACTACTGGTACACCTGGTACACCTGTTACTACTGGTACACCTGTTACACCTGTTACTACTGGTACACCTGTTACTACTGTTACACCTGTATACTACTGGTACACCTGTATACACCTGGTACACCTGTTACTACTGGTACACCTGTTACACCTGTTACTACTGGTACACCTGTTACTACTGGTACACCTGTTACTACTGGTACACCTGGTACACCTGTTACTACTGGTACACCTGTTACACCTGTTACTACTGGTACACATGTTACTACTGGTACACCTGTTAATACTGGTACACCTGTAACACCTGGTACACCTGGTACACCTGTTACTACTGGTACACCTGTTACTACTGGTACACCTGGTACACCTTTTACTACTGGTACACCTGTTACTACTGTTACACCTGTTACTACTGGTACACCTGGTACACCTGTTACTACTGGTACACCTGGTACACCTGTTACTACTGGTACACCTGGTACACATGTTACTACTGGTACACCTGTTACTACTTGTACACCTGTTACTACTGGTACACCTGGTACACCTGTTACTACTGGTACACCTGGTACACCTGTTACTACTGGTACACCTGTTACTACTGGTACACCTGGTACACCTGTTACTACTGGTACACCTGTTACTACTGGTACACCTGGTACACCTGTTACTACTGGTAAACCTGTTACACCTGTTACTACTGGTACACCTGTTACTACTGGTACACCTGTTACTACTGGTACACCTGGTACACCTGTATACTACTGGTACACCTGTTACTACTGGTACACCTGGTACACCTGTTACTACTGGTACACCTGTATACTACTGGTACACCTGTTACTACTGGTACACCTGTTACTACTGGTACACCTGTATACTACTGGTACATCTGTTACTACTGGTACACCTGTATACTACTGGTACACCTGTTACTACTGGTACACCTGTTACTACTGGTACACCTGTATACTACTGGTACACCTGTTACTACTGGTACACCTGTTACTACTGGTACACCTGTATACTACTGGTACACCTGTTATTACTGGTACACCTGTATTCTACTGGTACACCTGTTACTACTGGTACACCTGTTACTACTGGTACACCTGTTACTACTGGTACACCTGTATACTACTGGTACACCTGTTATTACTGGTACACCTGTATTCTACTGGTACACCTGTTACTACTGGTACACCTGTTACTACTGGTACACCTGTTACGACTGGTACACCTGTATACTACTGGTACACCTGTTACTACTGGTACACCTGTTACTACTGGTACACCTGTTACTACTGGTACACCTGTATACTACTGGTACACCTGTTACACCTGTTACTACTGGTACACCTGGTACTACTGCTCCTCATGTTTATAACCTGTTGACAATTCTGATACTGCTCCTCATGTTACTGTTACTGTTACTGTATCACTGTTACTGTTACTGTATCACTGTTACTGTTACTGTTACTGTTACTGTATCACTGTTACTGTTACTGTATCACTGTTACTGTTACTGTTACTGTTACTGTATCACTGTTACTGTTACTGTATCACTGTTACTGTTACTGTTACTGTATCACTGTTACTGTTACTGTTAGTGTTACTGTATCACTGTTACTGTTACTGTTACTGTATCACTGTTACTGTTACTGTTACTGTTACTGTATCACTGTTACTGTTACTGTATCACTGTTACTGTTACTGTATCACTGTTACTGTTACTGTTACTGTATCACTGTTACTGTTACTGTATCACTGTTACTGTTACTGTTACTGTATCACTGTTACTGTTACTGTTACTGTATCACTGTTACTGTTACTGTATCACTGTTACTGTTACTGTTACTGAATCACTGTTACTGTTACTGTTACTGTTACTGTATCACTGTTACTGTTACTGTTACTGTATCACTGTTACTGTTACTGTTACTGTATCACTGTTACTGTATCACTGTTACTGTTACTGTATCACTGTTACTGTTACTGTATCACTGTCACTGTTACTGTTACTGTTACTGTATCACTGCTACTGTTACTGTTACTGTATCACTGTTACTGTTACTGTTACTGTATCACTGTTACTGTTACTGTATCACTGTTACTGTTACTGTTACTGAATCACTGTTACTGTTACTGTTACTGTTACTGTATCACTGTTACTGTTACTGTATAACTGTTACTGTTACTGTTACTGTATCACTGTTACTGTTACTGTATCACTGTTACTGTTACTGTTACTGTTACTGTATCACTGTTACTGTTACTGTTACTGTATCACTGTTACTGTTACTGTATCACTGTTACTGTTACTGTATCACTGTTACTGTTACTGTTACTGTATCACTGTTACTGTTACTGTTACTGTATCACTGCTACTGTTACTGTTACTGTTACTGTATCACTGTTACTGTTACTGTTACTGTTACTGTATCACTGTTACTGTTACTGTTACTGTTACTGTATCACTGTTACTGTTACTGTTACTGTTACTGTTAATGTTACTGTATCACTGTTACTGTTACTGTTACTGTATCACTGTTACTGTTACTGTATCACTGTTACTGTTACTGTTACTGTATCACTGTTACTGTTACTGTTACTGTATCACTGTTACTGTTACTGTATCACTGTTACTGTTACTGTATCACTGTTACTGTTACTGTATCACTGTTACTGTTACTGTATCACTGTTACTGTATCACTGTTACTGTTACTGTATCACTGTTACTGTTACAGTTACTGTATCACTGTTACTGTTACTGTTACTGTATCACTGTTACTGTATCACTGTTACTGTTACTGTATCACTGTTACTGTTACTGTATCACTGTTACTGTTACTGTATCACTGTTACTGTTTCTGTATCACTGTTACTGTTACTGTATCACTGTTACTGTTACTGTATCACTGTTACTGTTACTGTATCACTGTTACTGTTACTGTATCACTGTTACTGTATCACTGTTACTGTTACTGTTACTGTTACTGTATCACTGTTACTGTTACTGTATCACTGTTACTGTTACTGTTACTGTATCACTGTTACTGTATCACTGTTAGTTTCATGTTACTGTTACTGTATCACTGTTAGTTTCATGTTACTGTTACTGTTACTGTATCACTGTTACTGTTACTGTATCACTGTTACTGTTACTGTATCACTTTTACTGTTACTGTATCACTGTTACTGTTACTGTTACTGTATCACTGTTACTGTATCACTGTTACTGTTACTGTTACTGTATCACTGTTACTGTTACTGTTACTGTATCACTGTTACTGTTACTGTATCACTGTTACTGTTACTGTTACTGTATCACTGTTACTGTTACTGTATCACTGTTACTGTTACTGTATCACTGTTACTGTATCACTGTTACTGTTACTGTTACTGTATCACTGTTACTGTTACTGTTACTGTTACTGTATCACTGTTAGTTTCATGTTACTGTTACTGTATCACTGTTAGT
Organism: Oncorhynchus nerka; assembly: GCF_034236695.1. NCBI lineage: Eukaryota > Metazoa > Chordata > Actinopteri > Salmoniformes > Salmonidae > Oncorhynchus > Oncorhynchus nerka. Next base: position 99,980,561 of record NC_088399.1, on the reverse strand, counting down.
TTCATGTTACTGTTACTGTTACTGTATCACTGTTACTGTATCACTGTTACTGTTACTGTTGCTGTTACTGTATCACTGTTACTGTTACTGTATCACTGTTAGTTTCATGTTACTGTTACTGTTACTGTATCACTGTTACTGTTACTGTATCACTGTTACTGTTACTGTTACTGTATCACTGTTACTGTTACTGTATCACTGTTACTGTTACTGTATCACTGTTACTGTTACTGTATCACTGTTACTGGTACTGTATCACTGTTACTGTTACTGTATCACTGTTACTGTTACTGTATCACTGTTACTGTTACTGTTACTGTATCACTGTTAGTTTCATGTTACTGTTACTGTTACTGTATCACTGTTACTGTTACTGTATCACTGTTACTGTTACTGTTACTGTATCACTGTTACTGTTACTGTATCACTGTTACTGTTACTGTATCACTGTTACTGTTACTGTATCACTGTTACTGGTACTGTATCACTGTTACTGTTACTGTATCACTGTTACTGTTACTGTATCACTGTTACTGTTACTGTTACTGTATCACTGTTACTGTTACTGTATCACTGTTACTGTTACTGTTACTGTTACTGTATCACTGTTACTGTTACTGTATCACTGTTACTGTTACTGTATCACTGTTACTGTTACTGTTACTGTATCACTGTTACTGTTACTGTTACTGTATCACTGTTAGTTTCATGTTACTGTTACTGTATCACTGTTAGTTTCATGTTACTGTTACTGTTACTGTATCACTGTTACTGTTACTGTTACTGTATCACTGTTACTGTTACTGTATCACTGTTACTGTATCACTGTTACTGTTACTGTTACTGTATCACTGTTACTGTTACTGTATCACTGTTACTGTTACTGTTACTGTATCACTGTTACTGTTACTGTATCACTGTTACTGTTACTGTATCACTGTTACTGTATCACTGTTACTGTTACTGTTACTGTTACTGTATCACTGTTACTGTTACTGTTACTGTATCACTGTTAGTTTCATGTTACTGTTACTGTATCACTGTTAGTTTCATGTTACTGTTACTGTTACTGTATCACTGTTACTGTATCACTGTTACTGTTACTGTATCACTGTTACTGTTACTGTTACTGTTACTGTTACTGTATCACTGTTACTGGTACTGTATCACTGTTACTGTTACTGTATCACTGTTACTGTTACTGTATCACTGTTACTGTTACTGTATCACTGTTACTGTATCACTGTTACTGTTACTGTATCACTGTTACTGTTACTGTTACTGTATCACTGTTACTGTTACTGTTACTGTATCACTGTTACTGTTACTGTTACTGTATCACTGTTACTGTTACTGTTAATGTTACTGTATCACTGTTAGTTTCATGTTACTGTTACTGTATCACTGTTAGTTTCATGTTACTGTTACTGTATCACTGTTAGTTTCATGTTACTGTTACTGTATCACTGTTACTGTATCACTGTTACTGTTACTGTATCACTGTTACTGTTACTGTATCACTGTTACTGTTACTGTATCACTGTTACTGTATCACTGTTAGTTTCATGTTACTGTTACTGTATCACTGTTACTGTATCACTGTTAGTTTCATGTTACTGTTACTGTATCACTGTTAGTTTCATGTTACTGTTACTGTATCACTGTTACTGTATCACTGTTACTGTATCACTGTTACTGTATCACTGTTAGTTTCATGTTACTGTTACTGTATCACTGTTACTGTTACTGTATCACTGTTACTGTATCACTGTTACTGTTACTGTTACTGTTACTGTATCACTGTTACTGTTACTGTATCACTGTTACTGTATCACTGTTACTGTTACTGTATCACTGTTACTGTTACTGTATCACTGTTACTGTTACTGTTACTGTATCACTGTTACTGTTACTGTTACTGTATCACTGTTAGTTTCATGTTACTGTTACTGTTACTGTATCAATGTTACTGTATCACTGTTACTGTTACTGTATCACTGTTACTGTTACTGTATCACTGTTACTGTATCACTGTTACTGTTACTGTATCACTGTTACTGTTACTGTTACTGTTACTGTATCACTGTTACTGTTACTGTTACTGTTACTGTATCACTGTTACTGTTACTGTTAATGTTACTGTATCACTGTTAGTTTCATGTTACTGTTACTGTATCACTGTTAGTTTCATGTTACTGTTACTGTTACTGTATCACTGTTACTGTATCACTGTTACTGTTACTGTATCACTGTTACTGTTACTGTATCACTGTTACTGTTACTGTTACTGTATCACTGTTACTGTTACTGTATCACTGTTACTGTATCACTGTTAGTTTCATGTTACTGTTACTGTATCACTGTTAGTTTCATGTTACTGTTACTGTATCACTGTTACTGTATCACTGTTACTGTATCACTGTTAGTTTCATGTTACTGTTACTGTATCACTGTTACTGTTACTGTATCACTGTTACTGTTACTGTTACTGTATCACTGTTACTGTTACTGTATCACTGTTACTGTTACTGTATCACTGTTACTGTTACTGTATCACTGTTACTGTATCACTGTTACTGTTACTGTATCACTGTTACTGTATCACTGTTACTGTTACTGTTACTGTATCACTGTTACTGTTACTGTATCAATGTTAGTTTCATGTTACTGTTACTGTATCACTGTTACTGTATCACTGTTACTGTTACTGTATCACTGTTACTGTTACTGTATCACTGTTACTGTTACTGTATCACTGTTACTGTTACTGTTACTGTTAGTTTCATGTTACTGTTACTGTATCACTGTTACTGTTACTGTTACTGTTACTGTATCACTGTTACTGTTACTGTTACTGTATCACTGTTAGTTTCATGTTACTGTTACTGTTAGTTTCATGTTACTGTATCACTGTTACTGTATCACTGTTACTGTTACTGTATCAATGTTAGTTTCATGTTACTGTTACTGTATCACTGTTACTGTATCACTGTTACTGTTACTGTATCACTGTTACTGTATCACTGTTACTGTTACTGTATCACTGTTACTGTTACTGTATCACTGTTACTGGTACTGTATCACTGTTACTGTTACTGTATCACTGTTACTGTTACTGTTACTGTATCACTGTTACTGTTACTGTATCACTGTTACTGTTACTGCTACTGTTACTGTATCACTGTTACTGTTACTGTATCACTGTTACTGTTACTGTTACTGTATCACTGTTACTGTTACTGTTACTGTATCACTGTTAGTTTCATGTTACTGTTACTGTATCACTGTTAGTTTCATGTTACTGTTACTGTATCACTGTTACTGTATCACTGTTACTGTATCACTGTTACTGTTACTGTATCACTGTTACTGTTACTGTTACTGTATCACTGTTAGTTTCATGTTACTGTTACTGTATCACTGTTACTGTTACTGTATCACTGTTACTGTATCACTGTTACTGTTACTGTATCACTGTTACTGTTACTGTATCACTGTTACTGTTACTGTATCACTGTTACTGTTACTGTTACTGTATCACTGTTAGTTTCATGTTACTGTTACTGTTACTGTATCAATGTTACTGTATCACTGTTACTGTTACTGTATCACTGTTACTGTTACTGTATCACTGTTACTGTATCACTGTTACTGTTACTGTATCACTGTTACTGTTACTGTATCACTGTTACTGTTACTGTTACTGTTACTGTATCACTGTTACTGTTACTGTTAATGTTACTGTATCACTGTTAGTTTCATGTTACTGTTACTGTATCACTGTTACTGTATCACTGTTACTGTTACTGTATCACTGTTACTGTTACTGTATCACTGTTACTGTATCACTGTTACTGTTACTGTATCACTGTTACTGTTACTGTATCACTGTTACTGTTACTGTTACTGTATCACTGTTACTGTTACTGTATCACTGTTACTGTATCACTGTTAGTTTCATGTTACTGTTACTGTATCACTGTTAGTTTCATGTTACTGTTACTGTATCACTGTTACTGTATCACTGTTACTGTATCACTGTTAGTTTCATGTTACTGTTACTGTATCACTGTTACTGTTACTGTATCACTGTTACTGTTACTGTTACTGTATCACTGTTACTGTTACTGTATCACTGTTACTGTTACTGTATCACTGTTACTGTTACTGTATCACTGTTACTGTATCACTGTTACTGTTACTGTATCACTGTTACTGTATCACTGTTACTGTTACTGTTACTGTATCACTGTTACTGTTACTGTATCACTGTTAGTTTCATGTTACTGTTACTGTTACTGTATCACTGTTACTGTATCACTGTTACTGTTACTGTATCACTGTTACTGTTACTGTTACTGTTACTGTATCACTGTTACTGTTACTGTATCACTGTTACTGTTACTGTTACTGTTAGTTTCATGTTACTGTTACTGTATCACTGTTACTGTTACTGTTACTGTTACTGTATCACTGTTACTGTTACTGTTACTGTATCACTGTTAGTTTCATGTTACTGTTACTGTTAGTTTCATGTTACTGTATCACTGTTACTGTATCACTGTTACTGTTACTGTATCAATGTTAGTTTCATGTTACTGTTACTGTATCACTGTTACTGTATCACTGTTACTGTTACTGTATCACTGTTACTGTATCACTGTTACTGTTACTGTATCACTGTTACTGTTACTGTATCACTGTTACTGGTACTGTATCACTGTTACTGTTACTGTATCACTGTTACTGTTACTGTTACTGTATCACTGTTACTGTTACTGTATCACTGTTACTGTTACTGCTACTGTTACTGTATCACTGTTACTGTTACTGTATCACTGTTACTGTTACTGTTACTGTATCACTGTTACTGTTACTGTTACTGTATCACTGTTAGTTTCATGTTACTGTTACTGTATCACTGTTAGTTTCATGTTACTGTTACTGTATCACTGTTACTGTATCACTGTTACTGTATCACTGTTACTGTTACTGTATCACTGTTACTGTTACTGTTACTGTATCACTGTTAGTTTCATGTTACTGTTACTGTATCACTGTTACTGTATCACTGTTAGTTTCATGTTACTGTTACTGTATCACTGTTACTGTATCACTGTTACTGTTACTGTTACTGTTACTGTATCACTGTTACTGTTACTGTTACTGTTACTGTATCACTGTTACTGTTACTGTATCACTGTTACTGTTACTGTTACTGTATCACTGTTACTGTTACTGTATCACTGTTACTGTTACTGTTACTGTATCACTGTTACTGTTACTGTATCACTGTTACTGTTACTGTATCACTGTTACTGTTACTGTATCACTGTTACTGTATCACTGTTACTGTTACTGTATCACTGTTACTGTATCACTGTTACTGTTACTGTTACTGTATCACTGTTACTGTTACTGTATCACTGTTATCACTGTTACTGTTACTGTTACTGTATCACTGTTACTGTATCACTGTTACTGTTACTGTATCACTGTTACTGTTACTGTTACTGTTACTGTATCACTGTTACTGTTACTGTATCACTGTTACTGTTACTGTTACTGTTAGTTTCACTGTTACTGTTACTGTATCACTGTTACTGTTACTGTTACTGTTCACTGTTACTGTTACTGTTACTGTTACTGTTCACTGTTACTTTCATGTTACTGTTACTGTTACTTTCATGTTACTGTATCACTGTTACTGTATCACTGTTACTGTTACTGTATCACTGTTACTTCATGTTACTGTTACTGTATCACTGTTACTGTATCACTGTTACTGTTACTGTATCACTGTTACTGTTACTGTATCACTGTTACTGTTACTGTATCACTGTTACTGTTACTGTATCACTGTTACTGTTACTGTTACTGTATCACTGTTACTGTTACTGTATCACTGTTACTGTTACTGTTACTGTTACTGTATCACTGTTACTGTTACTGTTACTGTTACTGTTACTGTTACTGTATCACTGTTACTGTTACTGTTACTGTATCACTGTTAGTTTCATGTTACTGTTACTGTATCACTGTTACATGTTACTGTTACTGTATCACTGTTACTGTATCACTGTTACTGTATCACTGTTACTGTTACTGTATCACTGTTACTGTTACTGTTACTGTATCACTGTTACTTTCATGTTACTGTTACTGTATCACTGTTACTGTATCACTGTTAGTTTATGTTACTGTTACTGTATCACTGTTACTGTATCACTGTTACTGTTACTGTTACTGTTACTGTATCACTGTTACTGTTACTGTTACTGTTACTGTATCACTGTTACTGTTACTGTATCACTGTTACTGTTACTGTTACTGTATCACTGTTACTGTTACTGTTACTGTATCACTGTTACTGTTACTGTATCACTGTTACTGTTACTGTATCACTGTTACTGTTACTGTTACTGTATCACTGTTACTGTTACTGTTACTGTATCACTGTTACTGTTACTGTATCACTGTTACTGTTACTGTATCACTGTTACTGTTACTGTTACTGTTACTGTATCACTGTTACTGTTACTGTTACTGTATCACTGTTACTGTTACTGTTACTGTATCACTGTTACTGTTACTGTATCACTGTTACTGTTACTGTATCACTGTTACTGTTACTGTTACTGTATCACTGTTACTGTATCACTGTTACTGTTACTGTTACTGTATCACTGTTACTGTTACTGTTACTGTATCACTGTTACTGTTACTGTTACTGTATCACTGTTACTGTTACTGTATCACTGTTACTGTTACTGTTACTGTATCACTGTTACTGTTACTGTTACTGTATCACTGTTACTGTTACTGTTACTGTATCACTGTTACTGTATCACTGTTACTGTTACTGTATCACTGTTACTGTTACTGTTACTGTATCACTGTTACTGTTACTGTTACTGTTACTGTATCACTGTTACTGTTACTGTATCACTGTTACTGTTACTGTTACTGTATCACTGTTAGTTTCATGTTACTGTTACTGTATCACTGTTACTGTATCACTGTTAGTTTCATGTTACTGTTACTGTATCACTGTTACTGTATCACTGTTACTGTTACTGTTACTGTTACTGTATCACTGTTACTGTTACTGTTACTGTTACTGTATCACTGTTACTGTTACTGTTACTGTATCACTGTTACTGTTACTGTATCACTGTTACTGTTACTGTATCACTGTTACTGTTACTGTTACTGTTACTGTATCACTGTTACTGTTACTGTTACTGTTACTGTATCACTGTTACTGTTACTGTATCACTGTTACTGTATCACTGTTACTGTTACTGTTACTGTATCACTGTTACTGTTACTGTATCACTGTTACTGTTACTGTATCACTGTTACTGTTACTGTTACTGTATCACTGTTACTGTTACTGTTACTGTATCACTGTTACTGTTACTGTATCACTGTTACTGTTACTGTTACTGTATCACTGTTACTGTTACTGTTACTGTATCACTGTTACTGTTACTGTATCACTGTTACTGTTACTGTTACTGTATCACTGTTACTGTTACTGTTACTGTATCACTGTTACTGTTACTGTTACTGTATCACTGTTACTGTTACTGTATCACTGTTACTGTTACTGTATCACTGTTACTGTTACTGTATCACTGTTACTGTATCACTGTTACTGTTACTGTATCACTGTTACTGTTACTGTTACTGTATCACTGTTACTGTTACTGTTAGTGTTACTGTATCACTGTTACTGTTACTGTTACTGTTACTGTATCACTGTTACTGTTACTGTTACTGTATCACTGTTACTGTTACTGTTACTGTTACTGTATCACTGTTACTGTTACTGTATCACTGTTACTGTTACTGTTACTGTATCACTGTTACTGTATCACTGTTACTGTTACTGTTACTGTATCACTGTTACTGTTACTGTATCACTGTTACTGTTACTGTATCACTGTTACTGTTACTGTTACTGTATCACTGTTACTGTTACTGTATCACTGTTACTGTTACTGTTACTGTATCACTGTTACTGTTACTGTTACTGTATCACTGTTACTGTTACTGTTACTGTATCACTGTTACTGTTACTGTTACTGTTACTGTATCACTGTTACTGTTACTGTTACTGTATCACTGTTACTGTTACTGTTACTGTATCACTGTTACTGTTACTGTATCACTGTTACTGTTACTGTTACTGTTACTGTATCACTGTTACTGTATCACTGTTACTGTTACTGTTACTGTATCACTGTTACTGTATCACTGTTACTGTTACTGTATCACTGTTACTGTTACTGTATCACTGTTACTGTTACTGTATCACTGTTACTGTTACTGTTACTGTTACTGTATCACTGTTACTGTTACTGTATCACTGTTACTGTTACTGTATCACTGTTACTGTTACTGTTACTGTTACTGTATCACTGTTACTGTTACTGTATAACTGTTACTGTTACTGTTACTGTATCACTGTTACTGTTACTGTTACTGTATCACTGTTACTGTTACTGTTACTGTATCACTGTTACTGTTACTGTTACTGTTACTGTATCACTGTTACTGTTACTGTTACTGTATCACTGTTACTGTTACTGTTACTGTATCACTGTTACTGTTACTGTATCACTGTTACTGTTACTGTTACTGTTACTGTATCACTGTTACTGTTACTGTATCACTGTTACTGTATCACTGTTACTGTTACTGTTACTGTATCACTGTTACTGTTATGTTACTGTTACTGTTACTGTTACTGTATCACTGTTACTGTTACTGTATCACTGTTACTGTTACTGTATCACTGTTACTGTTACTGTATCACTGTTACTGTTACTGTATCACTGTTACTGTTACTGTTACTGTATCACTGTAGTTTCACTGTTACTGTTACTGTATCACTGTTACTGTTACTGTATCACTGTTACTGTTACTGTTACTGTATCACTGTTACTGTTACTGTATCACTGTTACTGTTACTGTATCACTGTTACTGTTACTGTATCACTGTTACTGTATCACTGTTACTGTTACTGTATCACTGTATCACTGTTACTGTATCACTGTTACTGTTACTGTTACTGTATCACTGTTACTGTTACTGTTACTGTATCACTGTTAGTTTCATGTTACTGTTACTGTTACTGTATCACTGTTACTGTATCACTGTTACTGTTACTGTATCACTGTTACTGTTACTGTTACTGTTACTGTATCACTGTTACTGTTACTGTATCACTGTTACTGTTACTGTTACTGTTACTGTTACTGTTACTGTATCACTGTTACTGTTACTGTTACTGTTACTGTTATCACTGTTACTGTTACTGTTACTGTATCACTGTTAGTTTCATGTTACTGTTACTGTTATTTCATGTTACTGTATCACTGTTACTGTATCACTGTTACTGTTACTGTATCACTGTTAGTTTCATGTTACTGTTACTGTATCACTGTTACTGTATCACTGTTACTGTTACTGTATCACTGTTACTGTTACTGTATCACTGTTACTGTTACTGTTACTGTATCACTGTTACTGTTACTGTATCACTGTTACTGTTACTGTTACTGTATCACTGTTACTGTTACTGTATTACTGTTACTGTTACTGTATCACTGTTACTGTATCACTGTTACTGTTACTGTATCACTGTTACTGTTACTGTTACTGTATCACTGTTACTGTTACTGTTATCACTGTTACTGTTACTGTTACTGTATCACTGTTACTGTTCACTGTTAGTTTCATGTTACTGTTACTGTATCACTGTTACTGTATCACTGTTACTGTTACTGTTACTGTTACTGTATCACTGTTACTGTTACTGTTACTGTATCACTGTTACTGTTACTGTTACTGTATCACTGTTACTGTTACTGTATCACTGTTACTGTTACTGTATCACTGTTACTGTTACTGTTACTGTTACTGTATCACTGTTACTTCATGTTACTGTTACTGTATCACTGTTACTGTATCACTGTTACTGTATCACTGTTACTGTTACTGTATCACTGTTACTGTTACTGTTACTGTATCACTGTTACTGTTACTGTTACTGTATCACTGTTACTGTTACTGTTAGTCATGTTACTGTTACTGTATCACTGTTACTGTATCACTGTTACTGTTACTGTTACTGTATCACTGTTACTGTTACTGTTACTGTTACTGTATCACTGTTACTGTTACTGTTACTGTATCACTGTTACTGTTACTGTTCACTGTTACTGTTACTGTTATGTTACTGTATCACTGTTACTGTTACTGTTACTGTATCACTGTTACTGTTACTGTATCACTGTTACTGTTACTGTTACTGTATCACTGTTACTGTTACTGTATCACTGTTACTGTTACTGTTACTGTATCACTGTTACTGTTACTGTTACTGTTATCACTGTTACTGTATCACTCACTGTTACACTGTTACTGTTACTGTCACTGTTACTGTTACTGTTCACTGTTCACTGTTACTGTTACTGTTACTGTATCACTGTTACTGTTACTGTTACTGTATCACTGTTACTGTTACTGTATCACTGTTACTGTTACTGTTACTGTTACTGTATCATCACTGTTACTGTTACTGTTACTGTATCACTGTTACTGTTACTGTTACTACTGTTACTGTTACTGTATCACTGTTACTGTTACTGTTACTGTTACTGTTACTGTATCACTGTTACTGTTACTGTTACTGTATCACTGTTACTGTTACTGTATCACTGTTACTGTTACTGTTACTGTTACTGTATCACACTGTTACTGTTACTGTTACTGTTACTGTTACTGTTATCACTGTTACTGTTACTGTATCACTGTTACTGTATCACTGTTACTGTTACTGTTGCTGTATCACTGTTACTGTATCACTGTTACTGTTACTGTTACTGTTACTGTTATCTGTTACTGTTACTGTTACACTGTTACTGTATCACTGTTACTGTTACTGTTATCACTGTTACTGTTACTGTTACTGTTACTGTATCACTGTTACTGTTACTGTTACTGTTACTGTTACTGTACACTGTTACTGTTACTGTATCACTGTTACTGTTACTGTTACTGTATCACTGTTACTGTTACTGTATCACTGTTACTGTTACTGTTACTGTTACTGTATCACTGTTACTGTATCACTGTTACTGTTACTGTATCACTGTTACTGTTACTGTTACTGTATCACTGTTACTGTTACTGTTACTGTTACTGTATCACTGTTACTGTTACTGTTACTGTATCACTGTTACTGTTACTGTATCACTGTTACTGTTACTGTTACTGTATCACTGTTACTGTTACTGTTACTGTATCACTGTTACTGTTACTGTATCACTGTTACTGTTACTGTTACTGTATCACTGTTACTGTTACTGTTACTGTTACTGTCACTGTTACTGTTACTGTTACTGTTACTGTATCACTGTTACTGTTACTGTTACTGTTACTGTATCACTGTTACTGTTACTGTTACTGTATCACTGTTACTGTTACTGTATCACTGTTACTGTTACTGTTATCACTGTTACTGTTACTGTTATCATCTGTTACTGTTACTGTTACTGTTACTGTTATCACTGTTACTGTTACTGTTACTGTATCACTGTTACTGTTACTTATCACTGTTACTGTTACTGTATCACTGTTACTGTTACTGTTCACTGTTATCACTGTTACTGTTACTGTATCACTGTTACTGTTACTGTATCACTGTTACTGTTACTGTTCACTGTTACTGTTACTGTTATGTATCACTGTTACTGTTACTGTTACACACTGTTACTGTTACTGTATCACTGTTACTGTTACTGTATCACTGTTACTGTTACTGTTACTGTATCACTGTTACTGTTACACTCACTGTTACTGTTACTGTATCACTGTTACTGTTACTGTATCACTGTTACTGTTACTGTTACTGTATCACTGTTACTGTTACTGTTACTGTATCACTGTTACTGTTACTGTTACTGTATCACTGTTACTCTGTATCACTGTTACTGTTACTGTATCACTGTTACTGTTACTGTTACTGTATCACTGTTACTGTTACTGTATACTGTTCACTGTTACTGTTACTGTATCACTGTTACTGTTACTGTTACTGTTACTGTATCACTGTTACTGTTACTGTTACTGTTACTGTTACTGTATCACTGTTACTGTTACTGTTACTGTATCACTGTTACTGTATCACTGTTACTGTTACTGTTACTGTATCACTGTTACTGTTACTGTTACTGTATCACTGTTACTGTTACTGTTACTGTTACTGTATCACTGTTACTGTTCACTGTTACTGTTGCTCACTGTTACTGTTACTGTATCACTGTTACTGTTACTGTTACTGTTACACTGTTACTGTTACTGTTACTGTTACACTGTTACTGTTACTGTTACTGTTACTGTATCACTGTTACTGTTCACTGTATCACTGTTACTGTTACTGTTATCACTGTATCACTGTTACTGTTACTGTTACTGTTACTGTTACTGTTCACTGTTACTGTTACTGTTACTGTATCACTGTTACTGTTACTGTTACTGTATCACTGTTACTGTTACTGTTACTGTATCACTGTTACACTGTTACTGTTACTGTTACTGTATCACTGTTACTGTATCACTGTTACTGTTACTGTATCACTGTTACTGTTACTGTTACTGTATCACTGTTACTGTTATACTGTTACTGTTACTGTATCACTGTTACTGTTACTGTTACTGTATCACTGTTACTGTTACTGTATCACTGTTACTGTTACTGTTGCTGTATCACTGTTACTGTTACTGTTCACTGTTACTGTTACTGTATCACTGTTACTGTTACTGTTACTGTATCACTGTTACTGTTACTGTTACTGTATCACTGTTACTGTTACTGTTACTGTATCACTGTTACTGTTACTGTATCACTGTTACTGTTACTGTTACTCACTGTATCACTGTTACTGTTACTGTATCACTGTTACTGTTACTGTTACTGTATACTGTTACTGTTACTGTATCACTGTTACTGTTACTGTATCACTGTTACTGTTACTGTTATCACTGTTACTGTTACTGTTACTGTATCACTGTTACTGTTACTGTTACTGTATCACTGTTACTGTACTGTTACTGTTACTGTATCACTGTTACTGTTACTGTTATGTATCACTGTTACTGTTACTGTATCACTGTTACTGTTACTGTTACTGTATCACTGTTACTGTTATCACTGTTACTGTTACTGTTACTGTATCACTGTTACTGTTATCACTGTTACTGTTACTGTATCACTGTTACTGTTACTGTATCACTGTTACTGTTACTGTTACTGTTACTGTTACTGTTACTGTTACTGTTACTGTATCACTGTTACTGTTACTGTTACTGTATCACTGTTACTGTTACTGTTACACTGTTACTGTTACTGTTACTGTTACTGTTACTGTATCACTGTTACTGTTACTGTTACTGTATCACTGTTACTGTTACACTGTTACTGTTACTGTATCTGTATCACTGTTACTGTTACTGTTACTGTATCACTGTTACTGTTACTGTATCACTGTTACTGTTACTGTTACTGTATCACTGTTACTGTTACTTATCACTGTTACTGTTACTGTTACTGTATCACTGTTACTGTATCACTGTTACTGTTACTGTTACTGTTACTGTTACTGTATCACTGTTACTGTTACTGTATCACTGTTACTGTTACTGTTACTGTATCACTGTTACTGTTACTGTATCACTGTTACTGTTACTGTTACTGTTATGTTACTGTTACTGTATCACTGTTACTGTTACTGTTACTGTTACTGTTACTGTTACTGTTACTGTTACTGTTACTGTATCACTGTTACTGTTACTGTTACTGTTACTGTATCACTGTTACTGTTACTGTTCACTGTTCACTGTTACTGTTACTGTATCACTGTTACTGTTACTGTATCACTGTTACTGTTACTGTTACTGTATCACTGTTACTGTTATCACTGTTACTGTTACTGTTACTGTATCACTGTTACTGTTACTGTTACTGTATCACTCACTGTTACTGTTACTGTTACTGTATCACTGTTACTGTTACTGTATCACTGTTACTGTTACTGTTACTGTTACTGTTACTGTATCACTGTTACTGTTACTGTATACTGTTACTGTTACTGTTACTGTTCACTGTTACTGTTACTGTTACTGTATCACTGTTACTGTTACTGTTACTGTTACTGTTACTGTTACTGTATCACTGTTACTGTTACTGTTACTGTATCACACTGTTACTGTTACTGTTACTGTATCACTGTTACTGTTACTGTTACTGTTACTGTTCACTGTTACTGTTACTGTTACTGTTACTGTTACTCTGTTACTGTTACTGTATCACTGTTACTACTGTATCACTGTTACTGTTACTGTATCACTGTTACTGTTATCACACTGTTACTGTTACTGTATCACTGTTACTGTATCACTGTTACTGTTACTGTTACTGTTACTGTACTCACTGTTACTGTTACTGTTACTGTTATCACTGTTACTGTTACTGTTACTGTATCACTGTTACTGTTACTGTATCACTGTTACTGTTACTGTTACTGTTACTGTTACTGTTACTGTATCACTGTTACTGTTACTGTATCACTGTTACTGTTACTGTTACTGTTACTGTTACTGTTACTGTATCACTGTTACTGTTACTGTATCACTGTTACTGTTCACTGTTACTGTTACTGTTACTGTTACTGTATCACTGTTACTGTTACTGTATCACTGTTACTGTTACTGTTACTGTTACTGTATCACTGTTACTGTTACTGTATCACTGTTACTGTATCACTGTTACTGTTACTGTATCACTGTTACTGTTACTGTTACTGTATCACTGTTACTGTTACTGTTACTGTATCACTGTTACTGTTACTGTTACTGTATCACTGTTACTGTTACTGTTACTGTATCACTGTTACTGTTACTGTTACTGTATCACTGTTACTGTTACTGTTACTGTTACTGTTACTGTTACTGTTACTGTTACTGTATCACTGTTACTGTTACTGTTACTGTATCACTGTTACTGTTACTGTATCACTGTTACTCACTGTTACTGTTACTGTTACTGTATCACTGTTACTGTTACTGTTCACTGTTACTGTTACTGTTACTGTATCACTGTTACTGTTACTGTATCACTGTTACTGTTACTGTTACTGTATCACTGTTACTGTTACTGTTACTGTATCACTGTTACTGTTACTGTTACTGTATCACTGTTACTGTTACTGTTACTGTATCACTGTTACTGTTACTGTTACTGTATCACTGTTACTGTTACTGTTACTGTATCACTGTTACTGTTACTGTTACTGTATCACTGTTACTGTTACTGTTACTGTATCACTGTTACTGTATCACTGTTACTGTTACTGTTACTGTATCACTGTTACTGTTACTGTATCACTGTTACTGTTACTGTATCACTGTTACTGTTACTGTTACTGTTACTGTATCACTGTTACTGTTACTGGTATCACTGTATCACTGTTACTGTATCACTGTTACTGTTCACTGTTACTGTTACTGTATCACTGTTACTGTTACTGTATCACTGTTACTGTTACTGTTACTGTTACTGTATCACTGTTACTGTTACTGTTACTGTATCACTGTTACTGTTACTGTATCACTGTTACTGTTACTGTTACTGTATCACTGTTACTGTTACTGTTACTGTATCACTGTTACTGTTACTGTTACTGTATCACTGTTACTGTTACTGTTACTGTATCACTGTTACTGTTACTGTATCACTGTTACTGTATCACTGTTACTGTTACTGTATCACTGTTACTGTTACTGTTACTGTATCACTGTTACTGTTACTGTTACTGTATCACTGTTACTGTTACTGTATCACTGTTACTGTTACTGTTACTGTATCACTGTTACTGTTACTGTATCACTGTTACTGTATCACTGTTACTGTTACTGTTACTGTATCACTGTTACTGTTACTGTTACTGTATCACTGTTACTGTTACTGTTACTGTATCACTGTTAGTTTCATGTTACTGTTACTGTATCACTGTTAGTTTCATTTTACTGTTACTGTTACTGTATCACTGTTACTGTTACTGTTACTGTATCACTGTTACTGTTACTGTATCACTGTTACTGTATCACTGTTACTGTTACTGTATCACTGTTACTGTATCACTGTTACTGTTACTGTATCACTGTTACTGTTACTGTATCACTGTTACTGTTACTGTATCACTGTTACTGTTACTGTTACTGTTACTGTATCACTGTTACTGTTACTGTTACTGTTACTGTATCACTGTTACTGTTACTGTTACTGTATCACTGTTATTACTGTTACTGTATCACTGTTACTTTATGTTACTGTTACTGTTACTGTTCACTGTTACTGTTACTGTTACTGTATCACTGTTACTGTTACTGTATCACTGTTACTGTTACTGTATCACTGTTACTGTTACTGTTACTGTATCACTGTTACTGTTACTGTTACTGTATCACTGTTACTTTCACTGTTACTGTTACTGTTACTGTATCACTGTTACTGTATCACTGTTACTGTTCACTGTTACTGTTACTGTTACTGTTACTGTATCACTGTTACTGTTACTGTTACTGTATCACTGTTACTGTTACTGTTACTGTTACTGTATCACTGTTACTGTTACTGTATCACTGTTACTGTTACTGTTCACTGTTACTCACTGTTACTGTTACTGTATCACTGTTACTGTTACTGTATCACTGTTACTGTTACTGTTACTGTTACTGTATCACTGTTACTCTTACTGTTACTGTATCACTGTTACTGTTACTGTTACTGTATCACTGTTACTGTTACTGTTACTGTTACTCACTGTTACTGTTACTGTTACTGTATCACTGTTAGTTTCATGTTACTGTTACTGTTACTGTATCACTGTTACTGTATCACTGTTACTGTTACTGTATCACTGTTACTGTTACTGTATCACTGTTACTGTTACTGTTACTGTATCACTGTTAGTTTCTGTTACTGTTACTGTTACTGTATCACTGTTACTGTTACTGTATCACTGTTACTGTATCACTGTTACTGTTACTGTTACTGTATCACTGTTACTGTATCACTGTTAGTTTCATGTTACTGTTACTGTATCACTGTTACTGTTACTGTATCACTGTTACTGTTACTGTTACTGTATCACTGTTACTGTTACTGTTACTGTATCACTGTTACTGTTACTGTTACTGTATCACTGTTACTGTTACTGTATCACTGTTACTGTTACTGTATCACTGTTACTGTATCACTGTTACTGTTACTGTTACTGTATCACTGTTACTGTTACTGTATCACTGTTACTGTTACTGTTACTGTATCACTGTTACTGTTACTGTTACTGTATCACTGTATCACTGTTACTGTTACTGTATCACTGTTACTGTTACTGTATCACTGTTACTGTTACTGTTACTGTATCACTGTTACTGTTACTGTATCACTGTTACTGTTACTGTTACTGTATCACTGTTACTGTTACTGTTACTGTATCACTGTTACTGTTACTGTATCACTGTTACTGTTACTGTATCACTGTTACTGTTACTGTTACTGTATCACTGTTACTGTTACTGTTACTGTATCACTGTTACTGTTACTGTTACTGTATCACTGTTACTGTTACTGTTACTGTATCACTGTTACTGTTACTGTATCACTGTTACTGTATCACTGTTACTGTTACTGTTACTGTTACTGTTACTGTTACTGTTACTGTTACTGTTACTGTTCACTGTTACTGTTACTGTTACTGTATCACTGTTACTGTTACTGTTACTGTTACTGTTCACTGTTACTGTGTATCACTGTTACTGTTACTGTATCACTGTTACTGTTACTGTATCACTGTTACTGTTACTGTTACTGTTACTGTTACTGTTACTGTTACTGTATCACTGTTACTGTTACTGTTACTGTATCACTGTTACTGTTACTGTTACTGTATCACTGTTACTGTTACTGTTACTGTATCACTGTTACTGTTACTGTTACTGTATCACTGTTACTGTTACTGTATCACTGTTACTGTTACTGTTACTGTATCACTGTTACTGTATCACTGTTACTGTTACTGTTACTGTATCACTGTTACTGTTACTGTATCACTGTTACTGTTACTGTTACTGTATCACTGTTACTGTTACTGTATCACTGTTACTGTTACTGTATCACTGTTACTGTTACTGTATCACTGTTACTGTTACTGTATCACTGTTACTGTTACTGTATCACTGTTACTGTTACTGTATCACTGTTACTGTTACTGTTACTGTTACTGTATCACTGTTACTCTTACTGTTACTGTATCACTGTTACTGTTACTGTTACTGTATCACTGTTACTGTTACTGTTACTGTTACTGTATCACTGTTAGTTTCATGTTACTGTTACTGTATCACTGTTAGTTTCATGTTACTGTTACTGTTACTGTATCACTGTTACTGTATCACTGTTACTGTTACTGTATCACTGTTACTGTTACTGTATCACTGTTACTGTTACTGTTACTGTATCACTGTTAGTTTCATGTTACTGTTACTGTTACTGTATCACTGTTACTGTTACTGTATCACTGTTACTGTATCACTGTTAGTTTCATGTTACTGTTACTGTATCACTGTTACTGTATCACTGTTAGTTTCATGTTACTGTTACTGTATCACTGTTACTGTTACTGTATCACTGTTACTGTTACTGTTACTGTTACTGTATCACTGTCACTGTTACTGTTACTGTATCACTGTTACTGTTACTGTTACTGTATCACTGTTACTGTTACTGTATCACTGTTACTGTTACTGTATCACTGTTACTGTATCACTGTTACTGTTACTGTTACTGTATCACTGTTACTGTTACTGTATCACTGTTACTGTTACTGTTACTGTATCACTGTTACTGTTACTGTTACTGTATCACTGTTACTGTTACTGTATCACTGTTACTGTTACTGTATCACTGTTACTGTTACTGTTACTGTATCACTGTTACTGTTACTGTATCACTGTTACTGTTACTGTTACTGTATCACTGTTACTGTTACTGTTACTGTATCACTGTTACTGTTACTGTATCACTGTTACTGTTACTGTATCACTGTTACTGTTACTGTTACTGTATCACTGTTACTGTTACTGTTACTGTATCACTGTTACTGTTACTGTTACTGTATCACTGTTACTGTTACTGTTACTGTATCACTGTTACTGTTACTGTATCACTGTTACTGTATCACTGTTACTGTTACTGTTACTGTATCACTGTTACTGTTACTCACTGTTACTGTTACTGTTACTGTATCACTGTTACTGTTACTGTTACTGTATCACTGTTACTGTTACTGTTACTGTTACTGTATCACTGTTACTGGTACTGTATCACTGTTACTGTTACTGTATCACTGTTACTGTTACTGTATCACTGTTACTGTTACTGTATCACTGTTACTGTTACTGTATCACTGTTACTGTTACTGTTACTGTTACTGTATCACTGTTACTCTTACTGTTACTGTATCACTGTTACTGTTACTGTTACTGTATCACTGTTACTGTTACTGTTACTGTTACTGTATCACTGTTAGTTTCATGTTACTGTTACTGTATCACTGTTAGTTTCATGTTACTGTTACTGTTACTGTATCACTGTTACTGTATCACTGTTACTGTTACTGTATCACTGTTACTGTTACTGTATCACTGTTACTGTTACTGTTACTGTATCACTGTTAGTTTCATGTTACTGTTACTGTTACTGTATCACTGTTACTGTTACTGTATCACTGTTACTGTATCACTGTTAGTTTCATGTTACTGTTACTGTATCACTGTTACTGTATCACTGTTAGTTTCATGTTACTGTTACTGTATCACTGTTACTGTTACTGTATCACTGTTACTGTTACTGTTACTGTATCACTGTTACTGTTACTGTATCACTGTTACTGTATCACTGTTACTGTTACTGTTACTGTATCACTGTTACTGTTACTGTATCACTGTTACTGTTACTGTTACTGTATCACTGTTACTGTTACTGTTACTGTTACTGTATCACTGTTACTGTTACTGTTACTGTATCACTGTTACTGTTACTGTTACTGTATCACTGTTACTGTTACTGTATCACTGTTACTGTTACTGTTACTGTATCACTGTTACTGTTACTGTTACTGTATCACTGTTACTGTTACTGTATCACTGTTACTGTTACTGTTACTGTTACTGTATCACTGTTACTGTTACTGTTACTGTATCACTGTTACTGTTACTGTTACTGTATCACTGTTACTGTTACTGTTACTGTATCACTGTTACTGTTACTGTTACTGTATCACTGTTACTGTTACTGTATCACTGTTACTGTATCACTGTTACTGTTACTGTTACTGTATCACTGTTACTGTTACTGTTACTGTATCACTGTTACTGTTACTGTTACTGTATCACTGTTAGTTTCATGTTACTGTTACTGTATCACTGTTAGTTTCATATTACTGTTACTGTATCACTGTTACTGTTACTGTTACTGTATCACTGTTACTGTATCACTGTTACTGTTACTGTATCACTGTTACTGTATCACTGTTACTGTTACTGTATCACTGTTACTGTATCACTGTTACTGTTACTGTATCACTGTTACTGTTACTGTATCACTGTTACTGTTACTGTTACTGTTACTGTATCACGGTTACTGTTACTGTTACTGTTACTGTTACTGTATCACTGTTACTGTTACTGTTACTGTATCACTGTTAGTTTCATGTTACTGTTACTGTATCACTGTTAGTTTCATGTTACTGTTACTGTTACTGTATCACTGTTACTGTTACTGTTACTGTATCACTGTTACTGTTACTGTATCACTGTTACTGTTACTGTATCACTGTTACTGTTACTGTTACTGTATCACTGTTACTGTTACTGTTACTGTATCACTGTTAGTTTCATGTTACTGTTACTGTTACTGTATCACTGTTACTGTATCACTGTTACTGTTACTGTTACTGTATCACTGTTACTGTTACTGTATCACTGTTACTGTTACTGTTACTGTATCACTGTTACTGTTACTGTTACTGTTACTGTATCACTGTTACTGTTACTGTATCACTGTTACTGTTACTCATCACTGTTACTGTTACTGTATCACTGTTACTGTTACTGTATCACTGTTACTGTTACTGTTACTGTTACTGTATCACTGTTACTGTTACTGTATCACTGTTACTGTTACTGTTCACTGTTACTGTTACTGTATCACTGTTACTCTTACTGTTACTGTTCACTGTTACTGTTACTGTTACTGTATCACTGTTACTGTTACTGTTACTGTTACTGTATCACTGTTAGTTTCATGTTACTGTTACTGTTACTGTATCACTGTTACTGTATCACTGTTACTGTTACTGTATCACTGTTACTGTTACTGTATCACTGTTACTGTTACTGTTACTGTATCACTGTTAGTTTCATGTTACTGTTACTGTTACTGTATCACTGTTACTGTTACTGTATCACTGTTAGTTTCATGTTACTGTTACTGTATCACTGTTACTGTATCACTGTTAGTTTCATGTTACTGTTACTGTATCACTGTTACTGTTACTGTATCACTGTTACTGTTACTGTTACTGTTACTGTATCACTGTCACTGTTACTGTTACTGTATCACTGTTACTGTATCACTGTTACTGTTACTGTATCACTGTTACTGTTACTGTATCACTGTTACTGTATCACTGTTACTGTTACTGTTACTGTATCACTGTTACTGTTACTGTATCACTGTTACTGTTACTGTTACTGTATCACTGTTACTGTCACTGTTACTGTTACTGTATCACTGTTACTGTTACTGTATCACTGTTACTGTTACTGTATCACTGTTACTGTTACTGTTACTGTATCACTGTTACTGTTACTGTATCACTGTTACTGTTACTGTTACTGTATCACTGTTACTGTTACTGTATCACTGTTACTGTTACTGTATCACTGTTACTGTTACTGTATCACTGTTACTGTTACTGTTACTGTATCACTGTTACTGTTACTGTTACTGTATCACTGTTACTGTTACTGTTACTGTATCACTGTTACTGTTACTGTATCACTGTTAGTTTCATGTTACTGTTACTGTATCACTGTTAGTTTCATGTTACTGTTACTGTTACTGTATCACTGTTACTGTATCACTGTTAGTTTCATGTTACTGTTACTGTTACTGTATCACTGTTACTGTTACTGTATCACTGTTACTGTTACTGTATCACTGTTACTGTTACTGTTACTGTATCACTGTTACTGTTACTGTTACTGTATCACTGTTACTGTTACTGTTACTGTATCACTGTTACTGTTACTGTTACTGTATCACTGTTACTGTTACTGTATCACTGTTACTGTATCACTGTTACTGTTACTGTTACTGTATCACTGTTACTGTTACTGTTACTGTATCACTGTTACTGTTACTGTATCACTGTTACTGTTACTGTTACTGTATCACTGTTACTGTTACTGTTACTGTTACTGTATCACTGTTACTGTTACTGTATCACTGTTACTGTTACTGTATCACTGTTACTGTTACTGTATCACTGTTACTGTTACTGTATCACTGTTACTGTTACTGTATCACTGTTACTGTTACTGTTACTGTTACTGTATCACTGTTACTCTTACTGTTACTGTATCACTGTTACTGTTACTGTTACTGTATCACTGTTACTGTTACTGTTACTGTTACTGTATCACTGTTAGTTTCATGTTACTGTTACTGTATCACTGTTAGTTTCATGTTACTGTTACTGTTACTGTATCACTGTTACTGTATCACTGTTACTGTTACTGTATCACTGTTACTGTTACTGTATCACTGTTACTGTTACTGTTACTGTATCACTGTTAGTTTCATGTTACTGTTACTGTTACTGTATCACTGTTACTGTTACTGTATCACTGTTACTGTATCACTGTTAGTTTCATGTTACTGTTACTGTATCACTGTTACTGTATCACTGTTAGTTTCATGTTACTGTTACTGTATCACTGTTACTGTTACTGTATCACTGTTACTGTTACTGTTACTGTATCACTGTTACTGTTACTGTATCACTGTTACTGTTACTGTTACTGTATCACTGTTACTGTTACTGTATCACTGTTACTGTTACTGTATCACTGTTACTGTTACTGTATCACTGTTACTGTTACTGTTCACTGTTACTGTTACTGTTACTGTATCACTGTTACTGTTACTGTTACTGTATCACTGTTACTGTTACTGTATCACTGTTACTTTTACTGTTACTGTTACTGTATCACTGTTATTTCATGTTACTGTTACTGTTACTGTATCACTGTTACTGTATCACTGTTAGTTTCATGTTACTGTTACTGTTACTGTATCACTGTTACTGTTACTGTATCACTGTTACTGTTACTGTTCACTGTTACTGTTACTGTATCACTGTTACTGTTACTGTTACTGTATCACTGTTACTGTTACTGTTACTGTATCACTGTTACTGTTACTGTTACTGTATCACTGTTACTGTATCACTGTTACTGTTACTGTTACTGTATCACTGTTACTGTTACTGTTACTGTATCACTGTTACTGTTACTGTTACTGTTACTGTATCACTGTTACTGTTACTGTATCACTGTTACTGTTACTGTATCACTGTTACTGTTACTGTTACTGTATCACTGTTACTGTTACTGTATCACTGTTACTGTTACTGTATCACTGTTACTGTTACTGTTACTGTTACTGTATCACTGTTACTCTTACTGTTACTGTATCACTGTTACTGTTACTGTTACTGTATCACTGTTACTGTTACTGTTACTGTTACTGTATCACTGTTAGTTTCATGTTACTGTTACTGTATCACTGTTAGTTTCATGTTACTGTTACTGTTACTGTATCACTGTTACTGTATCACTGTTACTGTTACTGTATCACTGTTACTGTTACTGTATCACTGTTACTGTTACTGTTACTGTATCACTGTTAGTTTCATGTTACTGTTACTGTTACTGTATCACTGTTACTGTTACTGTATCACTGTTACTGTATCACTGTTAGTTTCATGTTACTGTTACTGTATCACTGTTACTGTATCACTGTTAGTTTCATGTTACTGTTACTGTATCACTGTTACTGTTACTGTATCACTGTTACTGTTACTGTTACTGTATCACTGTCACTGTTACTGTTACTGTATCACTGTTACTGTTACTGTTACTGTATCACTGTTACTGTTACTGTATCACTGTTACTGTATCACTGTTACTGTTACTGTTACTGTATCACTGTTACTGTTACTGTATCACTGTTACTGTTACTGTTACTGTATCACTGTTACTGTCACTGTTACTGTTACTGTATCACTGTTACTGTTACTGTATCACTGTTACTGTTACTGTATCACTGTTACTGTTACTGTTACTGTATCACTGTTACTGTTACTGTATCACTGTTACTGTTACTGTTACTGTATCACTGTTACTGTTACTGTTACTGTATCACTGTTACTGTTACTGTATCACTGTTACTGTTACTGTATCACTGTTACTGTTACTGTATCACTGTTACTGTTACTGTTACTGTATCACTGTTACTGTTACTGTTACTGTATCACTGTTACTGTTACTGTTACTGTATCACTGTTACTGTTACTGTTACTGTATCACTGTTACTGTTACTGTATCACTGTTACTGTATCACTGTTACTGTTACTGTTACTGTATCACTGTTACTGTTACTGTTACTGTATCACTGTTACTGTTACTGTTACTGTATCACTGTTAGTTTCATGTTACTGTTACTGTATCACTGTTAGTTTCATATTACTGTTACTGTATCACTGTTACTGTTACTGTTACTGTATCACTGTTACTGTATCACTGTTACTGTTACTGTATCACTGTTACTGTATCACTGTTACTGTATCACTGTTACTGTTACTGTATCACTGTTACTGTATCACTGTTACTGTTACTGTATCACTGTTACTGTTACTGTATCACTGTTACTGTTACTGTTACTGTTACTGTATCACGGTTACTGTTACTGTTACTGTTACTGTATCACTGTTACTGTTACTGTTACTGTATCACTGTTAGTTTCATGTTACTGTTACTGTATCACTGTTAGTTTCATGTTACTGTTACTGTTACTGTATCACTGTTACTGTTACTGTTACTGTATCACTGTTACTGTTACTGTATCACTGTTACTGTTACTGTATCACTGTTACTGTTACTGTTACTGTATCACTGTTACTGTTACTGTTACTGTATCACTGTTAGTTTCATGTTACTGTTACTGTTACTGTATCACTGTTACTGTATCACTGTTACTGTTACTGTATCACTGTTACTGTTACTGTTACTGTATCACTGTTACTGTTACTGTATCACTGTTACTGTTACTGTTACTGTATCACTGTTACTGTTACTGTTACTGTTACTGTATCACTGTTACTGGTACTGTATCACTGTTACTGTTACTGTATCACTGTTACTGTTACTGTATCACTGTTACTGTTACTGTATCACTGTTACTGTTACTGTTACTGTTACTGTATCACTGTTACTGTTACTGTATCACTGTTACTGTTACTTTATCACTGTTACTGTTACTGTATCACTGTTACTCTTACTGTTACTGTATCACTGTTACTGTTACTGTTACTGTATCACTGTTACTGTTACTGTTACTGTTACTGTATCACTGTTAGTTTCATGTTACTGTTACTGTTACTGTATCACTGTTACTGTATCACTGTTACTGTTACTGTATCACTGTTACTGTTACTGTATCACTGTTACTGTTACTGTTACTGTATCACTGTTAGTTTCATGTTACTGTTACTGTTACTGTATCACTGTTACTGTTACTGTATCACTGTTAGTTTCATGTTACTGTTACTGTATCACTGTTACTGTATCACTGTTAGTTTCATGTTACTGTTACTGTATCACTGTTACTGTTACTGTATCACTGTTACTGTTACTGTTACTGTTACTGTATCACTGTCACTGTTACTGTTACTGTATCACTGTTACTGTTACTGTATCACTGTTACTGTTACTGTATCACTGTTACTGTTACTGTATCACTGTTACTGTATCACTGTTACTGTTACTGTTACTGTATCACTGTTACTGTTACTGTATCACTGTTACTGTTACTGTTACTGTATCACTGTTACTGTCACTGTTACTGTTACTGTATCACTGTTACTGTTACTGTATCACTGTTACTGTTACTGTATCACTGTTACTGTTACTGTTACTGTATCACTGTTACTGTTACTGTATCACTGTTACTGTTACTGTTACTGTATCACTGTTACTGTTACTGTTACTGTATCACTGTTACTGTTACTGTATCACTGTTACTGTTACTGTATCACTGTTACTGTTACTGTTACTGTATCACTGTTACTGTTACTGTTACTGTTACTGTTACTGTATCACTGTTACTGTTACTGTATCACTGTTAGTTTCATGTTACTGTTACTGTATCACTGTTAGTTTCATGTTACTGTTACTGTTACTGTATCACTGTTACTGTATCACTGTTAGTTTCATGTTACTGTTACTGTTACTGTATCACTGTTACTGTTACTGTTACTCACTGTTAGTTTCATGTTACTGTTACTGTATCACTGTTACTGTTACTGTTACTGTTAGTTTCATGTTACTGTTACTGTTACTGTTACTGTATCACTGTTAGTTTCATGTTACTGTATCACTGTTACTGTTACTGTTACTGTTACTGTATCACTGTTACTGTTACTGTTACTGTTACTGTATCACTGTTAGTTTCATGTTACTGTTACTGTTAGTTTCATGTTACTGTTACTGTTACTGTTACTGTATCACTGTTAGTTTCATGTTACTGTTACTGTATCACTGTTACTGTTACTGTATCACTGTTACTGTATCACTGTTACTGTTACTGTATCAATGTTAGTTTCATGTTACTGTTACTGTATCACTGTTACTGTATCACTGTTACTGTATCACTGTTAGTTTCATGTTACTGTTACTGTATCACTGTTACTGTTACTGTATCACTGTTACTGTTACTGTATCACTGTTACTGTTACTGTTACTGTTACTGTATCACTGTTACTGTTACTGTTACTGTATCACTGTTACTGTTACTGTATCACTGTTACTGTTACTGTTACTGTTCACTGTTCACTGTTACTGTATCACTGTTACTGTTACTGTTACTGTATCACTGTTACTGTTACTGTTACTGTATCACTGTTACTGTTACTGTATCACTGTTACTGTTACTGTATCACTGTTACTGTTACTGTATCACTGTTACTGTTACTGTATCACTGTTACTGTTACTGTTACTGTATCACTGTTACTGTTACTGTTACTGTTACTGTATCACTGTTACTGTTACTGTATCACTGTTACTGTTACTGTTACTGTTACTGTATCACTGTTACTGTTACTGTTACTGTATCACTGTTACTGTTACTGTATCACTGTTACTGTTACTGTATCACTGTTACTGTATCACTGTTACTGTTACTGTATCACTGTTACTGTTACTGTATCACTGTTACTGTTACTGTATCACTGTTACTGTTACTGTTACTGTATCACTGTTACTGTTACTGTTACTGTATCACTGTTACTGTTACTGTTACTGTATCACTGTTACTGTTACTGTATCACTGTTAGTTTCATGTTACTGTTACTGTTACTGTATCACTGTTACTGTATCACTGTTACTGTTACTGTATCACTGTTACTGTTACTGTATCACTGTTACTGTTACTGTTACTGTTAGTTTAATGTTACTGTTACTGTATCACTGTTACTGTATCACTGTTACTGTTACTGTATCACTGTTACTGTTACTGTATCACTGTTACTGTTACTGTTACTGTATCACTGTTACTGTTACTGTTACTGTTACTGTGTTACTGTTACTGTTACTGTTACTGTATCACTGTTAGTTTCATGTTACTGTTACTGTATCACTGTTACTGTTACTGTTACTGTATCACTGTTACTGTTACTGTTACTGTATCACTGTTACTGTTACTGTATCACTGTTAGTTTCATGTTACTGTTACTGTTAGTTTCATGTTACTGTTACTGTTAGTTTCATGTTACTGTTACTGTTAGTTTCATGTTACTGTATCACTGTTACTGTATCTCTGTTACTGTTACTGTATCAATGTTAGTTTCATGTTACTGTTACTGTATCACTGTTACTGTGTTACTGTATCACTGTTACTATTACTGTTACTGTTACTGTTACTGTATCACTGTTAGTTTCATGTTACTGTTACTGTATCACTGTTAGTTTCATGTTACTGTTACTGTATCACTGTTAGTTTCATGGTTTGTCTAGCCAGAAAGGAAGGCTAACCCTGTGACAAATACACACAGAGACTCATATTTATTTACAATGTAAAGGTATTCTCTCAGGATTCCAAATGTCACACGGTTTTAATCCGTAACGACTTAAAATGCTATTTCATGGTCCTTGGAGCCCGGATAAGAAGCAATGCTAAGTTAAACCTGTACCCCTACCTGAGAAGGTGATGTTGAATCCCTCGTAGGAGACAGAGAAGTCTGAGAGGAAGCGTATCTGAGCGGTGTAGTTCCCATACAGGCCTGCACTGAGTGTGGGGGGTAGTGTTGAGCCCGTTAGTCTCCACAGGGGCTCGGGGAAGCTGCCGTTCTCTGTCACCAACAGGTGGTCATGAGGAGACTCTAGGTGGAATGTATGGAAGGTGAACTGGACACCTGGTGAGGCAGGAGTGAGAGAGAGAAGAGTCAGATACACTTCCTGGTGGGGGAGGAGTGAGAGAGAGAGAGAGAGAGAGAGAGACAGAGAGAGAGAGAGAGAGAGAGACAGAGAGAGAGAGAGAGAGAGAGAGAGAGAGAGAGAGAGAGAATAGAGAGAGAGAATAGAGAGAGAATAGAGAGAGAGAGAGAGAGAGAGAGAGAGAGAGAGAGAGAGAGAGAGAGAGGAGTCAACTACACTTCCTGGTGGGGGAGGTGAGAGAGAGAGACAGAGAGAGAGAGAGAATAGAGAGAGAGAATAGAGAGAGAGAGAGAGAGAGAGAGAGGAGTCAACTACACTTCCTGGTGGGGGAGGTGAGAGAGAGAGGAGTCAACTACACTTCCTGGTGGGGGAGGAGAAAGAGAGAGAAGAGTCAACTACACTTCCTGGTGGTTACTACAGGAGAGAGCAGCAGATGTTCAGCTACTCTGGGAGAACAATAGAGTAGAACATGTTTCTGTTTTAAAAGCTGAAAACAGCCTTCACCAGGGGAAATAGACTAAATGTTTGTGTCCATGGATGTGTTTGAGTACTTTTGAATAGGTAATAGTACTAATAGAGATTTGAATAGAAAAGTGTCTATTCTGCCTTGCGCTTGGCTAGCAGTGCTGCAGGGATGTACAGGACCTACCGTTCTCTATAGGACCAGATAAGTGAAATGACATTGGACTGGAGTGGCCCTGCTCACCTTTGCCGTGGGAGGACTCTATCATCCAGGTGCAGTTGAGGTTGTGAGGATAGAAGTCAGGAAACCCAGGAGAGAGGATGGTACCGGTGTTACCCTGAATATAACCTCCACACAACGCTGCAGAGAGAGGAGGAGGGGAGAGGGGAAGGAGGGAGGGAGGGAGTGGGGGGGAGAGGGAGGGAGGGAGGGAGGGAGAGGGAGAGTGGGGGAGAGAGGGAGGGGGAGGAGAGGGAGGGAGGGAGGGTGAGGGGAGAGGGAGAGTGGGGGGGGAGAGGGGGAGAGGGAGAGTGAGGGGAGAGGGGGGGAGTGGGGGGAGGGGGAGAGGGGGAGGGAGGGAGGGAGGGAGGGAGGGAGGGAGGGAGGGAGGGAGGGAGGGAGGGAGGGAGGGAGGGAGAAAGATTAATGTTGAATAAGTGGGTAGTTATTAGATCTACACTTAGCGTAATATACCCAGGTTTCACCATGCTCTACAATCCCGTTTTAGTAGCCCTTCTGAAGGACACAGAGAAATCAATCCTGGCCTTAAAACTAAGAAGATAAACTCTGAAGGACAACTTCAACACTTTTATCCTAGTTTTACAGTTTGATAAGGGCAAGTTCAACCTGGAGCTAAACTGGGGGGTTCATTTTGTGAACAGAGTTCAGAATCGGGCCGTACCATCACAGCTGGGCAGGGGTCGACTCCACTGGAAGTTTGGTTCACACTCCAGGGGTTCCGGGTCGCTGAGGGAGTACCCGGCGTCACAGCTGAACGTTACCAAGGCACCCACGTAGAAGTCGTTGCCATGGCGTTGGCCGTTGACGGGGATGCCAGGGTCGACACAGTGATCTGACTGTAGCTGTAGAGCTGAGGAGGAAAACACATTCAGGGTTATTACACACACACTGGGGTTATCACACACACGCACGTACGCACACACACACACAGGTTATTACACACACACTGGGGTTATCACACACACGCACGCACACACACACACACACACACACAAACACAGGTTATTACACACACACTGGGGTTATTACACACACACACACAGACACACACACACACACAAACACACACACACACACACACACACAGACACACACACACACACACACACACAGAGTAACAGACCAGAGTAACAGACCAGAGTAACAGACCAGAGTAACAGACCAGAGAAACTGACCAGAGTAACAGACCAGAGTAACAGACCAGAGAAACACACCATGTCCTGTTCCTGTCCCACATTTCCTGTTTCTGTCCCATACACCATGTCCTGTTTCTGTCCTGTTTCTGTCCCACACACCATGTCCTGTTTCTGTCCCATACACCATGTCCTGTTTCTGTCCCACACACCCTGTCCTGTTTCTGTCCCACATGTCCTGTTTCTGCCCCACACACCATGTCCTGTTTCTGCCCCACATTTCCTGTTTCTGTCCCACACACCATGTCCTGTTCCTGTCCCACATGTCCTGTTTCTGTCCCACACACCATGTCCTGTTTCTGTCCCACATTTCCTGTTTCTGCCCCACACACCATGTCCTGTTTCTGTCCCACATTTCCTGTTTCTGTCCCACACACCATGTCCTGTTTCTGTCCAACATGTCCTGTTTCTGCCCCACACACCATGTCCTGTTTCTGTCCCACATTTCCTGTTTCTGCCCCACGCACCATGTCCTGTTTCTGTCCCACATTTCCTGTTTCTGCCCCACATTTCCTGTTTCTGCCCCACACACCATGTCCTGTTTCTGTCCCACATTTCCTGTTTCTGTCCAACATGTCCTGTTTCTGCCCCACACACCATGTCCTGTTTCTGCCCCACACACCATGTCCTGTTTCTGCCCCACACACCATGTCCTGTTTCTGTCTGAGTGGTGCAGTAGCCACGGTGAATGATTAAAGCAGAGACTGCTGCTGTTACGAAGGGTTACTAATGTTGAGTCACACAGGTTTAAAAGATTTTAAAAACACCATTGTGTGTTTGCATCGTCTTTTGATGACAAGGTGAGAGTTGATAAAAAAAAAAAACGATGATGTTTTTAAAATCGTTTTAAACCTGTGTGTTTTCTGACGATGTGCACCTGTGTGTTTTCTGACGATGTGCACCTGTGTGTTTTCTGACGATGTGCACCTGTGTGTTTTCTGACGACGTGCACCTGTGTGTTTTCTGACGTGCACCTGTGTGTTTTCTGACGACGTGCACCTGTGTGTTTTCTGACGATGTGCACCTGTGTGTTTTCTGACGATGTGCACCTGTGTGTTTTCTGACGATGTGCACCTGTGTGTTTTCTGACGATGTGCACCTGTGTGTTTTCTGACGATGTGCACCTGTGTGTTTTCTGACGATGTGCACCTGTGTGTTTTCTGACGACGTGCACCTGTGTGTTTTCTGACGACGTGCACCTGTGTGTTTTCTGACGACGTGCACCTGTGTGTTTTCTGACGACGTGCACCTGTGTGTTTTCTGACGATGTGCACCTGTGTGTTTTCTGACGATGTGCACCTGTGTGTTTTCTGACGATGTGCACCTGTGTGTTTTCTGACGATGTGCACCTGTGTGTTTTCTGACGATGTGCACCTGTGTGTTTTCTGACGTGTGCAACATCTTACAATATAATCAACCCTGTAGTTCTTAAATACATATGGACGTCGTGATTGAGATGTCTGGATAGAGAAAAGGGAGTGATGATGGTTTTAACATCACCTCATTAATACCACCTCATTAATACCACCTCATTAATACCACCTCCATTTTGTTGATCCCTGCCTACAGGCAGAAACTAAAACAAGAGGCTCCCACGCTGAGGTCTGTCCAACGCTGGTCAGACCAAGCTGACTCCACACTCCAAGACTGCTTCCATCACGTGGACTGGGACATGTTTCGTATTGCGTCAGATAAAAATATTGACGAATACGCTGATTCGGTGTGCGAGTTCATTAGAACGTGCGTTGAAGATGTCGTTCCCATAGCAACGATAAAAACATTCCCTAACCAGAAACCGTGGATTGATGGCAGCATTCGCGTGAAACTGAAAGCGCGAACCACTGCTTTTAATCAGGGCAAGGTGTCTGGCAACATGACCGAATACAAACAGTGCAGCTATTCCCTCCGCAAGGCTATTAAACAAGCTAAGCGTCAGTACAGAGACAAAGTAGAATCTGAATTCTACGGCTCAGACACAAGAGGCATGTGGCAGGGTCTACAGTCAATCACGGACTACAAGAAGAAACCCAGCCCAGTCACGGACCAGGATGTCTTGCTCCCAGGCAGACTAAATAACTTTTTTGACCGCTTTGAGGACAATACAGTGCCACTGACACGGCCTGCAACGAAAACATGCGATCTCTCCTTCACTGCAGCCGAGGTGAGTAAGACATTTAAACGTGTTAACCCTCGCAAGGCTGCAGGCCCAGACCGCATCCCCAGCCGCGCTCTCAGAGCATGCGCAGACCAGCTGGCCGGTGTGTTTACGGACATATTCAATCAATCCCTATACCAGTCTGCTGTTCCCACATGCTTCAAGAGGGCCACCATTGTTCCTGTTCCCATGAAAGCTAAGGTAACTGAGCTAAACGACTACCGCCCCGTAGCACTCACTTCCGTCATCATGAAGTGCTTTGAGAGACTAGTCAAGGACCATATCACCTCCACCCTACCTGACACCCTAGACCCACTCCAATTTGCTTACCGCCCAAATAGGTCCACAGACGATGCAATCTCAACCACACTGCACACTGCCCTAACCCACCTGGACAAGAGGAATACCTATGTGAGAATGCTGTTCATCGACTACAGCTCGGCATTCAACACCATAGTACCCTCCAAGCTCGTCATCAAGCTCGAGACCCTGGGTCTCGACCCCGCCCTGTGCAACTGGGTACTGGACTTCCTGACGGGCCGCCCCCAGGTGGTGAGGGTAGGCAACAACATCTCCTCCCCGCTGATCCTCAACACGGGGCCCCACAAGGGTGCGTTCTGAGCCCTCTCCTGTACTCCCTGTTCACCCACGACTGCGTGGCCACGCACGCCTCCAACTCAATCATCAAGTTTGCGGACGACACAACAGTGGTAGGCTTGATTACCAACAACGACGAGACGGCCTACAGGGAGGAGGTGAGGGCCCTCGGAGTGTGGTGTCAGGAAAATAACCTCACACTCAACGTCAACAAAACTAAGGAGATGATTGTGGACTTCAGGGAACAGCAGAGGGAACACCCCCCTATCCACATCGATGGAACAGTAGTGGAGAGGGTAGCAAGTTTTAAGTTCCTCGGCATACACATCACAGACAAACTGAATTGGTCCACTCACACTGACAGCGTCGTGAAAGAAGCGCAGCAGCGCCTCTTCAACCTCAGGAGGCTGAAGAAATTTGGCTTGTCACCAAAAGCACTCACAAACTTCTACAGATGCACAATCGAGAGCATCCTGGCGGGCTGTATCACCGCCTGGTACGGCAACTGCTCCGCCCTCAACCGTAAGGCTCTCCAGAGGGTAGTGAGGTCTGCACAACGCATCACCGGGGGCAAACTACCTGCCCTCCAGGACACCTACACCACCCGATGTTACAGGAAGGCCATAAAGATCATCAAGGACATCAACCACCCGAACCACTGCCTGTTTACCCCGCTATCATCCAGAAGGCGAGGTCAGTACAGGTGCATCAAAGCTGGGACCGAGAGACTGAAAAACAGCTTCTATCTCAAGGCCATCAGACTGTTAAACAGCCTAACATTGAGTGGCTGTTGCCAACACATTGTCATTGACACTGACCCAACTCCAGCCACTTAATAATGGGAATTGATGGGAAATGATGTAAATATATCACTAGCCACTTTAAACAATGCTACCTTATATAATGTTACTTACCCTACATTATTCATCTCATATGCATACGTATATACTGTACTCTACATCATCGACTACATCCTTATGTAATACATGTATCACTAGCCACTTTAACTATGCCACTTTGTTTACTTTGTCTACATACTCATCTCATATGTATATACTGTACTCGATACCATCTACTGTATGCTGCTCTGTACCATCACTCATTCATATATCCTTATGTACATATTCTTTATCCCCTTACACTGTGTATAAGAGAGTAGTTTTGGAATTGTTAGTTAGATTACTTGTTGATTATCACTGCATTGTCGGAACTAGAAGCACAAGCATTTCGCTACACTCGCATTAACATCTGCTAACCATGTGTGTGTGACAAATAACATTTGATTTGATTTGATTTGATTTGAATACCACCCCATTAACACCACCTCATTAATACCACCTCATTAACACCACCTCATGAATATCACCTCATTAATACCACCTCATGAATACCACCTCATTAATACCACCTCATTAATACCACCTCATTAACACCACCTCATTAACACCACCTCATGAATATCACCTCATTAATACCACCTCATTAATACCACCTCATTAATACCACCTCATTAACACCACCTCATGAATATCACCTCATTAATACCACCTCATTAATACCACCTCATTAATACCACCCCATTAATACCACCTCATTAATACCACCTCATTAATACCACCTCATTAATACCACCTCATTAATAGCACCTCATTAATAGCACCTCATGAATACCACCTCATGAATATCACCTCATGAATATCACCTCATTAATACCAACTCATTAATACCACCTCATTAATACCACCTCATGAATATTACCTCATGAATATCACCTCATTAATACCACCTCATTAATACCACCCCATTAATACCACCCCATTAATACCACCTCATTACCACCACCTCATGAATATCACCTCATTAATACCACCTCATGAACACCACCTCATTAATACCACCTCATTAATACCACCTCATGAATACCACCTC
Source organism: Oncorhynchus nerka (assembly GCF_034236695.1). Taxonomy (NCBI): domain Eukaryota; kingdom Metazoa; phylum Chordata; class Actinopteri; order Salmoniformes; family Salmonidae; genus Oncorhynchus; species Oncorhynchus nerka. The sequence continues at coordinate 99,945,071 of NC_088399.1, read as the reverse complement.
ATGAATATCACCTCATTAATACCACCTCATTAATACCACCTCATTAATACCACCTCATTAATACACCACCTCATTAATACACCCCATTAACACCACAGTCATTGATACCACCCTCATTAATACCACCTCATTAATACCACCTCAGGGACCTGGCCACCACCTCATTAATATCACCCCATTAACACCACCTCATTACCACCAGGTACCTGGCATTATTATACCACCTCATTAATAGCTCAGTCACCTCATTATTATAGCTCAACACCACCATCATTAATACCACCTGGCATTAATACCACCTCATTAATACTCACCTCATTAATACCACCCTGGCATGAACACACCCCATTAATACCACCTGTTATGAACACCAGTCAGGGACTCATTTATATCAGTCAACTGGCATTAATACCACAGGTACCTGGCATTAATACCAGTCCCTCATTAATAGCTCACCCCATTACTACCACCCTCATGAATACCACCCTCATGAATACCCTGGCACCTCAGGTAACACCACCCATGAATACCACAGGTACCTGGCATGAACACCACCTCAGGGACACCACCCTGGCATGAATACCACCCTCAGGGACACCACCCTCATGAATACCACCTCAGGGACACCACCTCATTAATACCACCCCATTAATACCACCTATCACGCATGATTATAGCTCAGTCAGGGACCTGTCATGATTATAGCTCAGTCAGGGACCTGGCATTATTATAGCTCAGTCAGGGACCTGGCATGATTATAGCTCAGTCAGGGACCTGGCATGATTATAGCTCAGTCAGGGACCTCAGGTACCTGGCATTATTATAGCTCAGTCATTATTATAGGACTGGCTGTTATAGCTCATTTATTATAGCTCAGTCAGGGACCTGGCATGATTATAGCTCAGTCAGGTACCTGGCATTATTATAGCTCAGTCAGGGACCTGTTATTATTATAGCTCAGTCAGGGACCTGGCATTATTATAGCCTGTCAGGGACCTGGCATTATATTATAGCTCAGTCAGGTACCTGGCATTATTATAGCTCAGTCAGGGACCTGGCATTATTATAGCTCATAGCTGGCATTATTATAGCTCAGGGGACCTGGCATTATTATAGCTCAGTCAGGGACCTGGCTCATTATTATATAGCTCAGTCAGGGACCTCAGCATTATTATAGTTCAGTCAGGGACCTGGCATTATTATAGCTCAGTCAGGGACCTGTTATTATTATATGCTCAGTCAGGGACCTGGCATTATATTATAGCTCAGTCAGGGACCTGGCATTATTATAGCTCAGTCAGGGACCTGGCATTATTATAGCTCAGTCAGGTACCTGGCATTATTATAGCTCAGTCAGGTACCTTATTATAGCTCAGTCAGGGACCTGGCATTATAGCTCAGTCAGGTACCTGGCATTATTATAGCTCAGTCAGGGACCTGGCATTATTATCAGGGACTCAGTCATAGGGACCTGTTATTATTATAGCTCAGTCAGGGACCTGTTATTATTATAGCTCAGTCAGGGACCTGTTATTATTATAGGGACTGGCATGTCAGTCAGGACCTGGCATTATTATAGCTCAGTCAGGGACCTGGCATTATTATAGCTAGCTCAGTCAGGGACCTGGCATTATTATAGCTCAGTCAGGGACCTGGCATGATTATAGCTAAGTCAGGGACCTGGCATGTTTATAGCTCAGTCAGGGACCTGGCATGATTATAGCTCAGTCAGGGACCTGGCATTATTATAGCTCAGTCAGGTACCTGGCATTATTATAGCTCAGTCAGGTACCTGGCATTTATAGCTATAGGGACCTCAGTCAGGTACCTGGCATTATTATAGCTAGCTCAGTCCTGGCATTATTATAGCTCACCTGGCATTTATTCATGGCAGCTCAGTCAGGGACCTGGCATTATTTATAGCTCAGTCACGGACCTGTTAGGGTTCAGTCAGGGACTGGCATTATTATAGCTCAGTCAGGGACCTGGCATGGGACCAGGGACCTGGCATGTTTATAGCTCAGTCAGGGACCTGGCATTATTATAGCTCAGTCAGGGACCTGGCATTATTATAGCTCAGTCAGGGACCTGGCATTATTATAGCTCAGTCAGGGACCTGGCATTATTATAGCTCAGTCAGGGACCTGACATTATTATAGCTCAGTCAGGGACCTGGCATTATTATAGCTCAGTCAGGGACCTGGCATGTTTATAGCTCAGTCAGGGACCTGGCATGTTTATAGCTCAGTCAGGGACCTGGCATTATTATAGCTCAGTCAGGGACCTGGCATGATTATAGCTCAGTCAGGGACCTGGCATGATTATAGCTCAGTCAGGTACCTGGCATGATTATAGCTCAGTCAGGGACCTGGCATGATTATAGCTCAGTCAGGGACCTGGCATGTTTATAGCTCAGTCAGGGACCTGGCATGATTATAGCTCAGTCAGGTACCTGGCATTATTATAGCTCAGTCAGGTACCTGGCATTATTATAGCTCAGTCAGGGACCTGGCATTATTATAGCTCAGTCAGGTACCTGTTTATAGCTCAGTCAGGGACCTGGCATGATTATAGCTCAGTCAGGGACCTGGCATTATTATAGCTCAGTCAGGGACCTGGCATTATTATAGCTCAGTCAGGGACCTGGCATTATTATAGTTCAGTCAGGGACCTGGCATTATTATAGCTCAGTCAGGGACCTGGCACCTGGGACATTATTATAGCTCAGTCAGGGACCTGGCATTATTATAGCCAGTCAGGCCTGGCATTATTATAGCTCAGTCAGGGACCTGGCATTATTATAGCTCAGTCAGGGACCTGGCATTATTATAGCTCAGTCAGGGACCTGGCATTATTATAGCTCAGTCAGGGACCTGGCATTATTATAGCTCAGTCAGGTACCTGGCATTATTATAGCTCAGTCAGGTACCTGGCATTATAGCTCAGTCAGGGACCTGGCAGCTCAGTCAGGGACCTGGCATTATTATAGCTCAGTCAGGTACCTGGCATTATTATAGCTCAGTCAGGGACCTGGCATTATTATAGCTCAGTCAGGGACCTGGCATTATTATAGCTCAGTCAGGGACCTGGCACATTTATTATAGCTCAGTCAGGGACCTGGCATGATTATAGCTCAGTCATGGGACCTGGCATGTTTGATTAACTCAGTCAGGGACCTGGCATTATTATAGCTCAGTCAGGTACCTGGCATTATTATAGCTCAGTCAGGGACCTGGCTCAGTCAGGGACCTGGCATTATTATAGCTCAGTCAGGGACCTGGCACCTGTCAGGGACCTGGCATTATTATAGCTCAGTCAGGGACCTGGCATTATTATAGCTCAGTCAGGGACCTGGCATTATTATAGCTCAGTCAGGTGGCATTATTATAGCCTGGGACATTATAGCTATAGCTCAGTCAGGTACCTGGCATTATTATAGCTCAGTCAGGGACCTGGCATTATTATAGCTCAGTCAGGGACCTGACCATGGACCTGGCATTATTATAGCTCAGTCAGGGACCTGGCATGGCATTTATAGCTCAGTCAGGGACCTGGCATGTTTATAGCTCAGTCAGGGACCTGGCATTATAGCTCAGTCAGGGACCTAGCTCAGTCAGGGACCTGGCATGATTATAGCTCAGTCAGGGACCTGGCATGATTATAGCTCAGTCAGGTACCTGGCATGATTATAGCTCAGTCAGGGACCTGGCATGATTATAGCTCAGTCAGGGACCTGGCATGTTTATAGCTCAGTCAGGGACCTGGCGTGATTATAGCTCAGTCAGGTACCTGGCATTATTATAGCTCAGTCAGGGACCTGGCATTATTATAGCTCAGTCAGGTACCTGGCATTATTATAGCTCAGTCAGGTACCTGTTATTATTATAGCTCAGTCAGGCACCTGGCATTATTATAGCTCAGTCACGGACCTGGCATGACTTTGGCAGTGGAATAGCAAAACCAATCATTTGTAATGATGGGCTCTGTGTCAACCTGTCATTATTATAGCTCAGTCAGGGACAAACTAATCTGGAACATAATATGATTTTTTTTGGCATTATAGTCTGTGAGCTCAGAGAGGCATTAGGTCAGGGAGCATTTCAGAGTTCCTCTATAGCTCAGTCAGGGACCTGGCATTATTATAGCTCAGTCTCTGGACCCAGCAATGTCTACTGGTTGTAGAAAAACACAAAGTCTTACCTGGCATTATTATAGCTCAGTAGTGGATGTTCAGTCAGGGAGCCGATGTCCGAGTGGCTCTTGTCGGTGGAGAAGAGGAGGAACAGGAAGTTGGAGGTGCTGATGAGGAACTGGGGCACCTGGGTACCCTGGTAGCTACCAATCAGAGGTGAGGAGGGGAACCGCCCATCACGCACCTCCAGCACGTCATAGTTTACCTCAGTACGAAACCTGGGGGAACAACCAATGGGTTAACAGGAATCTGAGAGAACAACCAATGGGTGAACAGGAATCGATGGGACAACTAATGGAGGAACAACAATCTGGGGGAACAACCAATTGGCAAAGAGCAATCTAGGGGAACAACCAATGGTTTAACAAGTATCTGGGGAACATCCAATGGATTAACAGGAATCTGGGAGAACAACCAATGGGTGAACAGCAATCTAGGGGAACATCCAATGGATTAACAGGAATCTGTGGGACCATCCTCCTCAGTGAAATTCATTTAAAAAAAATGTAAATTGTGAATCTTTAAAAAAGAGATGCTAAATATATTCGTCACCAAATAATTGATTTAAACACACTGTGTTGCAATGAAGGTCTCCAGTAGCCTCAACAGAACTCTGTAGCGTAGCACCATGGTGTAGCCGGAGGACAGGCATTATTATAGCTCAGTCCATCCTCCTCTGGGTACAATGAAGGTCTACAGTAGCCTCAACAGAACTCTGTAGCGTAGCACCATGGTGTAGCCGGAGGACAGCTAGCTTCCATCCTCCTCTGGGTACAACAGTAGCCTCAACAGCACTCTGTGGGGTAGCACCATGGTGTAGCCGGAGGACAGCTAGCTTCCGTCCTCCTCTGGGTACATTGACTTCAATACAAAACGTAGGAGGCTCATGGTTTTCATCCTCTTCTTTAGACTTACACAGTAATTATGACAACTTCCGGAGGACGTCCTCCAACCTATCAGAGCTCTTACAGCATGAACTGACATGTTTTCCACCCAATCAAAAGATCAGAGAATGAATCGAGTACTGAAAGCATAAGCTACAACTAGCTAGCACTGCAGTGCATACAATGTGGTGAGTGTCTGACTCAAAGAGAGAAAGACAATAGTTGAACAGTTTTGAACAAATTATATATATATTTTTAAACTGAAGGAGAAAAAGCTGTATTTCCTAATTTTTTTCACTTCACATTCACTTACTTAGCAAATGCAGCTAGCTAGTTTAGCCTGCTCAAACAGAGAGGGCTGCTATGCTAGCTAGTTTAGCCTGATCAAACAGAGAGGGAAGCTATGCTAGCTAGTTTAGCCTGCTCAAACAGAGAGGGCAGCTATGCTAGTTAGTTTAGCCTGCTCAAACAGAGAGGAAAACTATGCTAGCTAGTTTAGCCTGCTCAAACATAGAGGGATGCTATACTAGCTAGTTTAGCCTGCTCTAACAGAGAGGGATGCTATGCTAGCTAGTTTAGCCTGCTCAAACAGAGAGGGATGCTATGCTAGCTAGTTTAGTCTGCTCAAACAGAGAGGGAAGCTATGCTAGCTAGTTTAGCCTGCTCAAACATAGAGGGATGCTATACTAGCTAGTTTAGCCTGCTCAAACAGAGAGGGATGCTATGCTAGCTAGTTTAGCCTGCTCAAACATAGAGGGAAGCTATGCTAGCTAGTTTAGCCTGCTCAAACAGAGAGGGATGCTATGCTAGCTAGTTTAGCCTGCTCAAACAGAGAGGGATGCTATGCTAGCTGGTCTAGCCTGCTCAAACAGAGAGGGATGCTATGCTAGCTAGTTTAGCCTGCTCAAACAGAGAGTTATGCTATGCTAGCTAGTTTAGCCTGCTCAAACAGAGAGGGATGCTATACTAGCTAGTTTAGCCTGCTCAAACAGAGAGGGAAGCTATGCTAGCTAGTATAGCCTGCTCAAACAGAGAGGGAAGCAAAGTTAGCTAGCTGCCTATGGCTATCCAACACTGGAACTTTATCAAGGTAAGCTTTTGGTTTCTTAATTTATTACCACCGGGGCCCCGACGATGTAACTGCTAAGCTGATTGCAGACTGTACACTGTACTGCATGACTGTAGCAGGTTTACTAAGGCATTCGTTCTAGTAGCTATGTTGACTATGACGTTAGCTAATAGGGTGACAACGATGTAGGCTGTGTGAAGCGGTTAGCGGTTATAATATGAAGGTTTAGCTTGGAAAGTTTTTTCCACCTGGTCACAGACAGCTGATGTGTTGTTGAAGTCCACATGAGAAGGAAAAAGGTGAGAGAAGGAGAAGAGCTCATAGATGGGAGAAGGAATAATACAACGAGTTAAATGGCCATGCTGTTTTGTTTGTATGTGGCTGCTATGAAAGTGAACTGTGTTTGCTTGTGATCAGGGGTGTATTCATTCCAGCGATTCTGTTAGAAAAAAAGTGTTTTTGAACAGAAGCAAACGGAACAAAGCGGGGAAAAACATACCTGACTTCGTCCGGTAGAAACTCTTGTCTGCAACAGTTGGACTAATGACTACACCCTAGATCAGCTAGATGCAGGGAAGACTGGACTAATGACTACACCCTAGATAAGCTAGATGCAGGCAAGAGGTGATACTGTTGGACTAATGACTACACCCTAGATCAGCTAGATGAAGGTAAGAGGTGATACTGTTGGACTAATGACTACACCCTAGATCAGCTAGATGCAGGTAAGAGGTGATACTGTTGGACTAATGACTACACCCTAGATCAGCTAGATATAGGTAAGAGGTGATACTGTTGGACTAATGACTACACCCTAGATCAGCTAGATGCAGGCAAGAGGTGATACTGTTGGACTAATGATTACACCCTAGATCAGCTAGATGCAGGTAAGAGGTGATACTGTTGGACTAATGACTACACCCTAGATCAGCTAGATGCAGGTAAGAGGTGATACTGTTGGACTAATGATTACACCCTAGATCAGTTAGATGCAGGCAAGAGGTGATACTGTTGGACTAAAGACTACACCCTAGATCAGCTAGATGCAGGCAGGAGGTGATACTGTTGGACTAATGACTACACCCTAGATCAGCTAGATGCAGGCAAGAGGTGATACTGTTGGACTAATGACTACACCCTAGATCAGCTAGATGCAGGCAAGAGGTGATACTGTTGGACTAATGACTACACCCTAGATCAGCTAGATGCAGGCAAGAGGTGATACTGTTGGACTAATGATTACACCCTAGATCAGTTAGATGCAGGCAAGAGTCTGCAATGTGCTATTGAATGTCACTGTCTGTCACCTCAAATTTCTCTCAACCTGTTTGCACCTACGCTGTAAACTTTCATTCATAGGCTAGGTGCAAACAGGTAGGCTAGGTGCAAACAGGTAGGCTAGGTGCAAACAGGTAGGCTAGGTGCAAACAGATAGGCTAGGTGCAAACAGGTAGGCTAGGTGCAAACAGGTAGGCTAGGTGCAAACAGGTAGGCTAGGTGCAAACAGATAGGCTAGGTGCAAACAGGTAGGCTAGGTGCAAACAGGTAGGCTAGGTGCAAACAGATAGGCTTGGTGCAAACAGGTAGGCTAGGTGCAAACAGGTAGGCTAGGTGCAAACAAAACAGGTAGGCTAGGTGCAAACAGGTAGGCTAGGTGCAAACAGCAGGAATCTGAGGGAACAACCAATGGGTTAGTAGGAATCTGAGGGAACAACCAATGGGTTAGCAGGAATCTGATGGAATAACCAATGGGTTAGCAGGAATCTGATGGAACGACCAATGGGTTAGCAGGAATCTGAGGGAACAACCAATGGGTTAGCAGGAATCTGATGGAATAACCAATGGGTTAGCAAGAATCTGAGGGAACAACCAATGGCTTAGCAGGAATCTGAGGGAACAACCAATGGCTTAGCAGGAATCTGAGGGAACAACCAATGGCTTAGCAGGAATCTGAGGGAACAACCAATGGGTTAGCAGGATTCTGAGGGAACAACCAATGGGTTAGCAGGAATCTGAGGGAACAACCAATGGGTTAGCAGGATTCTGAGGGAACAACCAATGGGTTAGCTGTCACGCCTTGGTCATTGTATTTTGTGTTTTTGTCATATGTTTGGGTAGGCCAGGGTGTGACATGGGTTTATATGTTATGTTTCGTATTGGGGTTTGTATTATTTGGGATTGCGGCTGATTAGGGGTGTGGTATAGGCTTGGCTGCCTGAGGCGATTCTCAATTAGAGTCAGGTGCTTTCGTTGTCTCTGATTGGGAACCGCATTTAGGCAGCCTGAGTTTCGCTTGGTATTTCGTGGGTGTTTGTTCCTGTCTCTGTGATGTAGTCACCAGATAGGCTGTAATTAGTTTCACGTTCTGTTTTTTGTTTTGTATTCTGAGTTATTTCATGTACCGCATTTCATTCATTAAAGTCATGAGTAACCAACACGCTGCATTTCGGTCCGACTCTCTTTCCACAAACGAAGAACGCCGTTACAGAAACACCCACCACTCACGGACCGAGCAGCGTGTAAACTGGCAGGAGCTAAAGGACGACGTTATGGACAGCAGAAGCATGGAGTATACGAAGTGGGAGGAGATCGACAGGTGGGCGGCCGACCCGGAGAGAGTGCAGGAGCCCGCCTGGGATTCGCTTCAGCAGTGCGAAGAGGGCTACAGGCTAATGGAGTCAAAGAGGAAAACACGGAGACGCAGAGCGAAAACCGAAAGTAACGGGGGAGAGCGCAGAGAGAGAGTAGCTGAGTCAGGAGTCAGACCTGAGCCTACTCTCCCTGTTAATCGTGAAGAGCAGTTGCAGTGGGAGAGGCTGCACCACTTGGAGATTTGGACATGGGAGGAGGAATTAGACGGTAAAGGACCCTGGGCGCAGCCTGGAGAATATCGCCGTCCCAAGGAAGAAATAGAAGCGGCTAAAGCGGAGAGGCGCAGGTATGAGGAGGCAGCACGGCGACGCGGTTGGAAGCCAGAAAAGCAGCCCAAAAAAATTATTGGGGAGGGGGGGGCTAGAAGGGAGTATGTTTATGCCAGGTAGGAGACCTGCGCAAACTCCCTGTGCTTACAGTTGGGCTAGAGAGACCGGGCAGGCACCGTGTTATGCTATGGAGCGCACGGTGTTTCCAGTGCGGGTGCAGAGCCAGGTGCAGCACATACCAGCCCTTCCTATTGGCCGGGCTAGAGTGGGCATCGAGCCAGGTAAGCTTGGGCAGGCTCGGTGCTCAAGCTCCAGTGCGCCTGCACGGTCCGGTCTATCCAGAGCCACCTCCACACACCAGTCCTCCGGTAGCAGCTCCCCGCACCAGGCTTCCTGTGCGTGTCCTCGATCCAATACCACCAGTTCCAGCACCACGCACCAGGCCTTCAGTGCGCCTCGCCTGTTCAACACAGCCAGAGCCTTCCTTCCCTCCTACGCTGTCGGAGTCTCCCGCCTGTTCAGCACAGCCAGAGTCTTCCTTCCCTTCTACGCTGTCGGAGTCTCCCGCCTGTTCAGCGCAGCCAGAGCCTGTATCCTCTCCTGCGCTGCCGGAGCCTCCTGCCTGTTCGGAGCAGCCTGAGCTGCCAGTCTGCAGAGATCTGTCAGTCTGCCAAGTGCTGTCAGTCTGCATGAAGCAGCCAGAGCTGTTAGTCTGCCCAGCGCCGCCAGTGCTCCCAGTCTGCCCAGCGTCGCCAGTGCTCCCAGTCTGCCCAGCGCCGCCAGTCTGCCCAGCGTCGCCAGTCTGCCCAGCGTCGCCAGTCTGCCCAGCGTCGCCAGTCTGCCCAGCGCCGCCAGTCTGCCAGGATCCGCCAGATCTGCCAGACAACCAGTCTCTTCCAGATCTGCCAGACAACCAGTCTCTTCCAGATCTGCCAGACAACCAGTCTCTTCCAGATCTACCAGACAACCAGTCTCTTCCAGATCTGCCAGACAACCAGTCTCTTCCAGATCTGCCAGACAACCAGAATCTTCCAGTTCCGCCAGCCAGCCAGGATTTACCGGAGCCTACTACCTGTCTGAGCTTCATCTCAGTACTGAGCTTCCTCTCAGTACTGGGATTCCTCTCAGTCCCGGGCTTCCCCTCAGTCCCGGGCACCCCCTCGGTCCCGGGCATCCCCTCGGTCCCGGGCTTCCCCTCAGTTCCGAGCTGCCTCTGTCCCGAGATGCCCCTCTGTCCCGAGCTGCCCTTCTGTCCCGAGCTGCCCCTCTGTCCCGAGCTGCCCCTCTGTCCCAAGCTGCCCCTCTGTCCCGAGCTGCCCCTCTGTCCCGAGCTGCCCCTCTGTCCCGAGCTTCCCCTCTGTCCCGAGCTGCCCCTCTGTTACGAGCGGCTCCTCAGTTATGTGGGGATCTGGGTGAGGACTATTAGGCCATGGTCGGCGGAGAGGGTGGATTATCCTAGGACGCGACGGGGAGGAACAAGGACATTAATGGAGTGGGGTCCACGTCCCGAGCCGGAGCCGCCACCATGGACAGACGCCCACCCGGACCCTCCCTATGCTCTTGAGGTGCGTCCGGGAGTCCGCACCTTAGGGGGGGGGGTTCTGTCACGCCTTGGTCATTGTATTTTGTGTTTTTGTCATATGTTTGGGTAGGCCAGGGTGTGACATGGGTTTATATGTTATGTTTCGTATTGGGGTTTGTATTATTTGGGATTGCGGCTGATTAGGGGTGTGGTATAGGCTTGGCTGCCTGAGGCGATTCTCAATTAGAGTCAGGTGCTTTCGTTGTCTCTGATTGGGAACCGTATTTAGGCAGCCTGAGTTTCGCTTGGTATTTCGTGGGTGTTTGTTCCTGTCTCTGTGTTGTAGTCACCAGATTGTCTGTAATTAGTTTCACGTTCTGTTTGTTGTTTTGGATTCTGAGTTATTTCATGTACCGCATTTCATTCATTAAAGTCATGAGTAACCAACACGCTGCATTTCGGTCCGACTCTCTTTCCACAAACGAAGAACGCCGTTACATTAGCAGGAATCTGATGGATCAACCAATGGCTTAGCAGGAATCTGAGGGAACAACCAATGGGTTAGCAGGAATCTGATGGAACAACCAATGGCTTAGCAGGAATCTGAGGGAACAACCAATGGGTTAGCAGGAATCTGAGGGAACAACCAATGGGTCAGCAGGAATCATATGAAACAGCTAGATAGGAGTTACGACAGGGTAAAAACCAAGTACTGGTCAGTGTTTCCCAACTAATAGTAGAATAGAGAAAACAACGTGGAAAGCAACATCGTTCTTGTTCTGGAACAATGTGTTGTACAGCTGAGAGAATAAGCCTGGAGGAAAGATGCTTGAGTGACAGGGATGTGACGCTTGGTATGTGTGGCCCGGAAAGTGGAAGCAAGCAGCCACGGGAGAGAGAGGAC
>NC_088399.1:99881079-99931079 GCF_034236695.1 Oncorhynchus nerka | reverse complement strand
GATCTGACGGCTGTGTTTCATACTCTATAACCTGGCATACTGTTTCATACTCTATTCTATAACCTGGCATACTGTTTCATACTCTACACTATAACCTGGCATACTGTTTCATACTCTATTACCTGGCATACTGTTTCATACTCTATAACCTGGCATACTGTTTCATACTCTATAACCTGGCATACTGTTTCATACTCTATAACCTGGCATACTGTTTCATACTCTACACTATAACCAGGCATACTGTTTCATACTCTATTACCTGGCATACTGTTTCATACTCTATAACCTGGCATACTGTTTCATACTCTATAACCTGGCATACTGTTTCATACTCTATTCTATAACCTGGCATACTGTTTCATACTCTACACTATAACCTGGCATACTGTTTCATACTGTATTACCTGGCATACTGTTTCATACTCTATAACCTGGCATACTGTTTCATACTCTATAACCTGGCATACTGTTTCATACTCTATAACCTGGCATACTGTTTCATACTCTACACTATAACCAGGCATACTGTTTCATACTCTATTACCTGGCATACTGTTTCATACTCTATAACATGGCATACTGTTTCATACTCTACACTATAACCTGGCATACTGTTTCATTCTCTACTCTATAACCTGGCATACTGTTTCATACTCTATAACCTGGCATACTGTTTCATACTCTACACTATAACCAGGCATACTGTTTCATACTCTATTACCTGGCATACTGTTTCATACTCTATAACCTGGCATACTGTTTCATACTCTATAACCTGGAATACTGTTTCATACTCTATAACCTGGCATACTGTTTCATACTCTACACTATAACCTGGCATACTGTTTCATACTCTACTCTATAACCTGGCATACTGTTTCATACTCTATAACCTGGCATACTGTTTCATACTCTATAACCTGGCATACTGTTTCATACACTACACTATAACCAGGCATACTGTTTCATACTCTATAACCTGGCATACTGTTTCATACACTACACTATAACCAGGCATACTGTTTCATACACTACTCTATAACCTGGCATACTGTTTCATACTCTACACTATAACCTGGCATACTGTTTCATACTCTATAACCTGGCATACTGTTTCATACTCTATAACCTGGCATACTGTTTCATACTCTATAACCTGGCATATTGTTTCATACTCTATAACCTGGCATACTGTTTCATACTCTATAACCTGGCATACTGTTTCATACTCTACACTATAACCTGGCATACTGTTTCATACTCTACACTATAACCTGGCATACTGTTTCATACTCTATAACCTGGCATACTGTTTCATACTCTATAACCTGGCATACTGTTTCATACTCTACTCTATAACCTGGCATACTGTTTCATACTCTACTCTATTACCTGGCATACTGTTTCATACTCTACACTATAACCTGGCATACTGTTTCATACTCTATAACCTGGCATACTGTTTCATACTCTATAACCTGGCATACTGTTTCATACTCTATAACCTGGCATACTGTTTCATACTCTATAACCTGGCATACTGTTTCATACTCTACACTATAACCTGGCATACTGTTTCATACTCTATAACCTGGCATACTGTTTCATACTCTATAACCTGGCATACTGTTTCATACTCTATAACCTGGCATACTGTTTCATACTCTATAACCTGGCATACTGTTTCATACTCTACTCTATAACCTGGCATACTGTTTCATACTCTACTCTATTACCTGGCATACTGTTTCATACTCTACTCTATTACCTGGCATACTGTTTCATACTCTACACTATAACCTGGCATACTGTTTCATACTCTACACTATAACCTGGCATACTGTTTCATACTCTATAACCTGGCATACTGTTTCATACTCTATAACCTGGCATACTGTTTCATACACTACACTATAACCTGGCATACTGTTTCATACTCTACTCTATTACCTGGCATACTGTTTCATACTCTACTCTATAACCTGGCATACTGTTTCATACTCTATAACCTGGCATACTGTTTCATACTCTATAACCTGGCATACTGTTTCATACTCTACTCTATAACCTGGCATACTGTTTCATACTCTATAACCTGGCATACTGTTTCATACTCTACACTATAACCAGGCATACTGTTTCATACTCTACTCTATTACCTGGCATACTGTTTCATACTCTACACTATAACCTGGCATACTGTTTCATACTCTATAACCTGGCATACTGTTTCATACTCTCCACTATAACCTGGCATACTGTTTCATACTCTATAACCTGGCATACTGTTTCATACTCTATAACCTGGCATACTGTTTCATACTCTATAACCTGGCATACTGTTTCATACTCTATAACCTGGCATACTGTTTCATACTCTACTCTATAACCTGGCATACTGTTTCATACTCTATAACCTGGCATACTGTTTCATACTCTACTCTATTACCTGGCATACTGTTTCATACTCTACTCTATTACCTGGCATACTGTCTCATACACTACTCTATAACCTGGCATACTGTTTCATACTCTATAACCTGGCATACTGTTTCATACTCTATTACCTGACATACTGTTTCATACTCTACACTATAACCAGGCATACTGTTTCATACTCTACACTATAACCTGGCATACTGTTTCATACTCTACACTATAACCTGGCATACTGTTTCATACTCTACTCTATAACCAGGCATACTGTTTCATACTCTATAACCTGGCATACTGTTTCATACTCTATAACCTGGCATACTGTTTCATACTCTACTCTATAACCTGGCATACTGTTTCATACTTCCACTATAACCTGGCATACTGTTTCATACTCTACTCTATAACCTGGCATACTGTTTCATACTCTACTATAACCAGGCATACTGTTTCATACGCTATAACCTGGCATACTGTTTCATACTCTATAACCTGGCATACTGTTTCATACTCTACTCTATAACCTGGCATACTGTTTCATACTCTATAACCTGGCATACTGTTTCATACTCTACTCTATTACCTGGCATACTGTTTCATACTCTACTCTATAACCTGGCATACTGTTTCATACTCTATAACCTGGCATACTGTTTCATACTCTACTCTATTACATGGCATACTGTTTCATACTCTACTCTATAACCTGGCATACTGTTTCATACTCTACTCTATAACCTGGCATACTGTTTCATACTCTATAACCAGGCATACTGTTTCATACACTATAACCTGGCATACTGTTTCATACTCTACTCTATAACCTGGCATACTGTTTCATACTCTACTCTATTACCTGGCATACTGTTTCATACTCTACTCTATTACCTGGCATACTGTTTCATACACTACTCTATAACCTGGCATACTGTTTCATACTCTATAACCTGGCATACTGTTTCATACTCTACTCTATAACCTGGCATACTGTTTCATACTCTACACTATAACCTGGCATACTGTTTCATACTCTACTCTATTACCTGGCATACTGTTTCATACTCTATAACCTGGCATACTGTTTCATACTCTACTCTATAACCTGGCATACTGTTTCATACTCTATAACCTGGCATACTGTTTCATACACTATAACCTGGCATACTGTTTCATACTCTACTCTATAACCAGGCATACTGTTTCATACTCTACTCTATAACCTGGCATACTGTTTCATACTCTATAACCTGGCATACTGTTTCATACTCTACACTATAACCTGGCATACTGTTTCATACACTACTCTATAACCTGGCATGCTGTTTCATACTCTATAACCAGGCATACTGTTTCATACTCTACACTATAACCTGGCATACTGTTTCATACTCTATAACCTGGCATACTGTTTCATACTCTATAACCTGGCATACTGTTTCATACTCTATAACCTGGCATACTGTTTCATACTCTATAACCTGGCATACTGTTTCATACTCTACTCTATAACCTGGCATACTGTTTCATACTCTACTCTATTACCTGGCATACTGTTTCATACTCTACTCTATTACCTGGCATACTGTTTCATACTCTACACTATAACCTGGCATACTGTTTCATACTCTACACTATAACCTGGCATACTGTTTCATACTCTATAACCTGGCATACTGTTTCATACTCTATAACCTGGCATACTGTTTCATACACTACACTATAACCTGGCATACTGTTTCATACTCTACTCTATTACCTGGCATACTGTTTCATACTCTACTCTATAACCTGGCATACTGTTTCATACTCTATAACCTGGCATACTGTTTCATACTCTATAACCTGGCATACTGTTTCATACTCTACTCTATAACCTGGCATACTGTTTCATACTCTATAACCTGGCATACTGTTTCATACTCTACACTATAACCAGGCATACTGTTTCATACTCTACTCTATTACCTGGCATACTGTTTCATACTCTACACTATAACCTGGCATACTGTTTCATACTCTATAACCTGGCATACTGTTTCATACTCTCCACTATAACCTGGCATACTGTTTCATACTCTATAACCTGGCATACTGTTTCATACTCTATAACCTGGCATACTGTTTCATACTCTATAACCTGGCATACTGTTTCATACTCTATAACCTGGCATACTGTTTCATACTCTACTCTATAACCTGGCATACTGTTTCATACTCTATAACCTGGCATACTGTTTCATACTCTACTCTATTACCTGGCATACTGTTTCATACTCTACTCTATTACCTGGCATACTGTCTCATACACTACTCTATAACCTGGCATACTGTTTCATACTCTATAACCTGGCATACTGTTTCATACTCTATTACCTGACATACTGTTTCATACTCTACACTATAACCAGGCATACTGTTTCATACTCTACACTATAACCTGGCATACTGTTTCATACTCTACACTATAACCTGGCATACTGTTTCATACTCTACTCTATAACCAGGCATACTGTTTCATACTCTATAACCTGGCATACTGTTTCATACTCTATAACCTGGCATACTGTTTCATACTCTACTCTATAACCTGGCATACTGTTTCATACTCTCCACTATAACCTGGCATACTGTTTCATACTCTACTCTATAACCTGGCATACTGTTTCATACTCTACTCTATAACCAGGCATACTGTTTCATACGCTATAACCTGGCATACTGTTTCATACTCTATAACCTGGCATACTGTTTCATACTCTACTCTATAACCTGGCATACTGTTTCATACTCTATAACCTGGCATACTGTTTCATACTCTACTCTATTACCTGGCATACTGTTTCATACTCTACTCTATAACCTGGCATACTGTTTCATACTCTATAACCTGGCATACTGTTTCATACTCTACTCTATTACATGGCATACTGTTTCATACTCTACTCTATAACCTGGCATACTGTTTCATACTCTACTCTATAACCTGGCATACTGTTTCATACTCTATAACCAGGCATACTGTTTCATACACTATAACCTGGCATACTGTTTCATACTCTACTCTATAACCTGGCATACTGTTTCATACTCTACTCTATTACCTGGCATACTGTTTCATACTCTACTCTATTACCTGGCATACTGTTTCATACACTACTCTATAACCTGGCATACTGTTTCATACTCTATAACCTGGCATACTGTTTCATACTCTACTCTATAACCTGGCATACTGTTTCATACTCTACACTATAACCTGGCATACTGTTTCATACTCTACTCTATTACCTGGCATACTGTTTCATACTCTATAACCTGGCATACTGTTTCATACTCTACTCTATAACCTGGCATACTGTTTCATACTCTCCACTATAACCTGGCATACTGTTTCATACTCTCCACTATAACCTGGCATACTGTTTCATACTCTATAACCTGGCATACTGTTTCATACTCTATAACCTGGCATACTGTTTCATACTCTATAACCTGGCATACTGTTTCATACTCTATAACCTGGCATACTGTTTCATACTCTACTCTATAACCTGGCATACTGTTTCATACTCTATAACCTGGCATACTGTTTCATACTCTACTCTATTACCTGGCATACTGTTTCATACTCTACTCTATTACCTGGCATACTGTCTCATACACTACTCTATAACCTGGCATACTGTTTCATACTCTATAACCTGGCATACTGTTTCATACTCTATTACCTGACATACTGTTTCATACTCTACACTATAACCAGGCATACTGTTTCATACTCTACACTATAACCTGGCATACTGTTTCATACTCTACACTATAACCTGGCATACTGTTTCATACTCTATAACTACTCTATAACCAGGCATACTGTTTCATACTCTATAACCTGGCATACTGTTTCATACTCTATAACCTGGCATACTGTTTCATACTCTACTCTATAACCTGGCATACTGTTTCATACTCTCCACTATAACCTGGCATACTGTTTCATACTCTACTCTATAACCTGGCATACTGTTTCATACTCTACTCTATAACCAGGCATACTGTTTCATACTCTATAACCTGGCATACTGTTTCATACTCTATAACCTGGCATACTGTTTCATACTCTACTCTATAACCTGGCATACTGTTTCATACTCTATAACCTGGCATACTGTTTCATACTCTACTCTATTACCTGGCATACTGTTTCATACTCTACTCTATAACCTGGCATACTGTTTCATACTCTATAACCTGGCATACTGTTTCATACTCTACTCTATTACATGGCATACTGTTTCATACTCTACTCTATAACCTGGCATACTGTTTCATACTCTACTCTATAACCTGGCATACTGTTTCATACTCTATAACCAGGCATACTGTTTCATACACTATAACCTGGCATACTGTTTCATACTCTACTCTATAACCTGGCATACTGTTTCATACTCTACTCTATTACCTGGCATACTGTTTCATACTCTACTCTATTACCTGGCATACTGTTTCATACACTACTCTATAACCTGGCATACTGTTTCATACTCTATAACCTGGCATACTGTTTCATACTCTACTCTATAACCTGGCATACTGTTTCATACTCTACACTATAACCTGGCATACTGTTTCATACTCTACTCTATTACCTGGCATACTGTTTCATACTCTATAACCTGGCATACTGTTTCATACTCTACTCTATAACCTGGCATACTGTTTCATACTCTATAACCTGGCATACTGTTTCATACACTATAACCTGGCATACTGTTTCATACTCTACTCTATAACCAGGCATACTGTTTCATACTCTACTCTATAACCTGGCATACTGTTTCATACTCTATAACCTGGCATACTGTTTCATACTCTACACTATAACCTGGCATACTGTTTCATACACTACTCTATAACCTGGCATGCTGTTTCATACTCTATAACCAGGCATACTGTTTCATACTCTACACTATAACCTGGCATACTGTTTCATACTCTACACTATTACCTGGCATACTGTTTCATACTCTATAACCTGGCATACTGTTTCATACTCTACACTATAACCTGGCATACTGTTTCATACTCTACTCTATAACCAGGCATACTGTTTCATACTCTATAACCTGGCATACTGTTTCATACTCTACACTATAACCTGGCATACTGTTTCATACTCTATAACCTGGCATACTGTTTCATACTCTATAACCTGGCATACTGTTTCATACACTACACTATAACCTGGCATACTGTTTCATACTCTACTCTATTACCTGGCATACTGTTTCATACTCTACTCTATAACCTGGCATACTGTTTCATACTCTATAACCTGGCATACTGTTTCATACTCTATAACCTGGCATACTGTTTCATACTCTACTCTATAACCTGGCATACTGTTTCATACTCTATAACCTGGCATACTGTTTCATACTCTACACTATAACCAGGCATACTGTTTCATACTCTACTCTATTACCTGGCATACTGTTTCATACTCTACACTATAACCTGGCATACTGTTTCATACTCTATAACCTGGCATACTGTTTCATACTCTCTCTATAACCTGGCATACTGTTTCATACTCTATAACCTGGCATACTGTTTCATACTCTATAACCTGGCATACTGTTTCATACTCTATAAACCTGGCATACTGTTTCATACTCTATAACCTGGCATACTGTTTCATACTCTACTCTATAACCTGGCATACTGTTTCATACTCTATAACCTGGCATACTGTTTCATACTCTACTCTATTACCTGGCATACTGTTTCATACTCTACTCTATTACCTGGCATACTGTCTCATACACTACTCTATAACCTGGCATACTGTTTCATACTCTATTACCTGACATACTGTTTCATACTCTACACTATAACCAGGCATACTGTTTCATACTCTACACTATAACCTGGCATACTGTTTCATACTCTACACTATAACCTGGCATACTGTTTCATACTCTACTCTATAACCAGGCATACTGTTTCATACTCTATAACCTGGCATACTGTTTCATACTCTATAACCTGGCATACTGTTTCATACTCTACTCTATAACCTGGCATACTGTTTCATACTCTCCACTATAACCTGGCATACTGTTTCATACTCTACTCTATAACCTGGCATACTGTTTCATACTCTACTCTATAACCAGGCATACTGTTTCATACTCTATAACCTGGCATACTGTTTCATACTCTACTCTATAACCTGGCATACTGTTTCATACTCTATAACCTGGCATACTGTTTCATACTCTACTCTATTACCTGGCATACTGTTTCATACTCTACTCTATAACCTGGCATACTGTTTCATACTCTATAACCTGGCATACTGTTTCATACTCTACTCTATTACCTGGCATACTGTTTCATACTCTACTCTATAACCTGGCATACTGTTTCATACTCTACTCTATAACCTGGCATACTGTTTCATACTCTATAACCAGGCATACTGTTTCATACACTATAACCTGGCATACTGTTTCATACTCTACTCTATAACCTGGCATACTGTTTCATACTCTACTCTATTACCTGGCATACTGTTTCATACTCTACTCTATTACCTGGCATACTGTTTCATACACTACTCTATAACCTGGCATACTGTTTCATACTCTATAACCTGGCATACTGTTTCATACTCTACTCTATAACCTGGCATACTGTTTCATACTCTACACTATAACCTGGCATACTGTTTCATACTCTACTCTATTACCTGGCATACTGTTTCATACTCTATAACCTGGCATACTGTTTCATACTCTACTCTATAACCTGGCATACTGTTTCATACTCTATAACCTGGCATACTGTTTCATACACTATAACCTGGCATACTGTTTCATACTCTACTCTATAACCAGGCATACTGTTTCATACTCTACTCTATAACCTGGCATACTGTTTCATACTCTATAACCTGGCATACTGTTTCATACTCTACACTATAACCTGGCATACTGTTTCATACACTACTCTATAACCTGGCATGCTGTTTCATACTCTATAACCAGGCATACTGTTTCATACTCTACACTATAACCTGGCATACTGTTTCATACTCTACACTATTACCTGGCATACTGTTTCATACTCTATAACCTGGCATACTGTTTCATACTCTACACTATAACCTGGCATACTGTTTCATACTCTACTCTATAACCAGGCATACTGTTTCATACTCTATAACCTGGCATACTGTTTCATACTCTATAACCTGGCATACTGTTTCATACTCTACTCTATAACCTGGCATACTGTTTCATACTCTCCACTATAACCTGGCATACTGTTTCATACTCTACTCTATAACCTGGCATACTGTTTCATACTCTACTCTATAACCAGGCATACTGTTTCATACTCTATAACCTGGCATACTGTTTCATACTCTATAACCTGGCATACTGTTTCATACTCTACTCTATAACCTGGCATACTGTTTCATACTCTATAACCTGGCATACTGTTTCATACTCTACTCTATTACCTGGCATACTGTTTCATACTCTACTCTATTACCTGGCATACTGTCTCATACACTACTCTATAACCTGGCATACTGTTTCATACTCTATAACCTGGCATACTGTTTCATACTCTATTACCTGACATACTGTTTCATACTCTATTACCTGACATACTGTTTCATACTCTACACTATAACCAGGCATACTGTTTCATACTCTACACTATAACCTGGCATACTGTTTCATACTCTACACTATAACCTGGCATACTGTTTCATACTCTACTCTATAACCAGGCATACTGTTTCATACTCTATAACCTGGCATACTGTTTCATACTCTATAACCTGGCATACTGTTTCATACTCTACTCTATAACCTGGCATACTGTTTCATACTCTCCACTATAACCTGGCATACTGTTTCATACTCTACTCTATAACCTGGCATACTGTTTCATACTCTACTCTATAACCAGGCATACTGTTTCATACTCTATAACCTGGCATACTGTTTCATACTCTATAACCTGGCATACTGTTTCATACTCTACTCTATAACCTGGCATACTGTTTCATACTCTATAACCTGGCATACTGTTTCATACTCTACTCTATTACCTGGCATACTGTTTCATACTCTACTCTATTACCTGGCATACTGTCTCATACACTACTCTATAACCTGGCATACTGTTTCATACTCTATAACCTGGCATACTGTTTCATACTCTACTCTATAACCTGGCATACTGTTTCATACTCTATAACCTGGCATACTGTTTCATACTCTACTCTATTACCTGGCATACTGTTTCATACTCTACTCTATAACCTGGCATACTGTTTCATACTCTACTCTATAACCTGGCATACTGTTTCATACTCTATAACCAGGCATACTGTTTCATACACTATAACCTGGCATACTGTTTCATACTCTACTCTATAACCTGGCATACTGTTTCATACTCTACTCTATTACCTGGCATACTGTTTCATACTCTACTCTATTACCTGGCATACTGTTTCATACACTACTCTATAACCTGGCATACTGTTTCATACTCTATAACCTGGCATACTGTTTCATACTCTACTCTATAACCTGGCATACTGTTTCATACTCTACACTATAACCTGGCATACTGTTTCATACTCTACTCTATTACCTGGCATACTGTTTCATACTCTATAACCTGGCATACTGTTTCATACTCTACTCTATAACCTGGCATACAGTTTCATACTCTATAACCTGGCATACTGTTTCATACACTATAACCTGGCATACTGTTTCATACTCTACTCTATAACCAGGCATACTGTTTCATACTCTACTCTATAACCTGGCATACTGTTTCATACTCTATAACCTGGCATACTGTTTCATACTCTACACTATAACCTGGCATACTGTTTCATACACTACTCTATAACCTGGCATACTGTTTCATACTCTACTCTATAACCTGGCATACTGTTTCATACTCTACTCTATAACCTGGCATACTGTCTCATACACTACTCTATAACCTGGCATACTGTTTCATACTCTATAACCTGGCATACTGTTTCATACTCTATTACCTGACATACTGTTTCATACTCTATTACCTGACATACTGTTTCATACTCTACACTATAACCAGGCATACTGTTTCATACTCTACACTATAACCTGGCATACTGTTTCATACTCTACACTATAACCTGGCATACTGTTTCATACTCTACTCTATAACCAGGCATACTGTTTCATACTCTATAACCTGGCATACTGTTTCATACTCTATAACCTGGCATACTGTTTCATACTCTACTCTATAACCTGGCATACTGTTTCATACTCTCCACTATAACCTGGCATACTGTTTCATACTCTACTCTATAACCTGGCATACTGTTTCATACTCTACTCTATAACCAGGCATACTGTTTCATACTCTATAACCTGGCATACTGTTTCATACTCTATAACCTGGCATACTGTTTCATACTCTACTCTATAACCTGGCATACTGTTTCATACTCTATAACCTGGCATACTGTTTCATACTCTACTCTATTACCTGGCATACTGTTTCATACTCTACTCTATTACCTGGCATACTGTCTCATACACTACTCTATAACCTGGCATACTGTTTCATACTCTATAACCTGGCATACTGTTTCATACTCTACTCTATAACCTGGCATACTGTTTCATACTCTATAACCTGGCATACTGTTTCATACTCTACTCTATTACCTGGCATACTGTTTCATACTCTACTCTATAACCTGGCATACTGTTTCATACTCTACTCTATAACCTGGCATACTGTTTCATACTCTATAACCAGGCATACTGTTTCATACACTATAACCTGGCATACTGTTTCATACTCTACTCTATAACCTGGCATACTGTTTCATACTCTACTCTATTACCTGGCATACTGTTTCATACTCTACTCTATTACCTGGCATACTGTTTCATACACTACTCTATAACCTGGCATACTGTTTCATACTCTATAACCTGGCATACTGTTTCATACTCTACTCTATAACCTGGCATAC
The DNA here is from genome assembly GCF_034236695.1 of Oncorhynchus nerka. NCBI lineage: Eukaryota > Metazoa > Chordata > Actinopteri > Salmoniformes > Salmonidae > Oncorhynchus > Oncorhynchus nerka. The sequence goes on along the minus strand of NC_088399.1, from coordinate 99,918,562 downwards.
TGTTTCATACTCTACACTATAACCTGGCATACTGTTTCATACTCTACTCTATTACCTGGCATACTGTTTCATACTCTATAACCTGGCATACTGTTTCATACTCTACTCTATAACCTGGCATACTGTTTCATACTCTATAACCTGGCATACTGTTTCATACACTATAACCTGGCATACTGTTTCATACTCTACTCTATAACCAGGCATACTGTTTCATACTCTACTCTATAACCTGGCATACTGTTTCATACTCTATAACCTGGCATACTGTTTCATACTCTACACTATAACCTGGCATACTGTTTCATACACTACTCTATAACCTGGCATACTGTTTCATACTCTACTCTATAACCTGGCATACTGTTTCATACTCTACTCTATAACCAGGCATACTGTTTCATACTCTATAACCTGGCATACTGTTTCATACTCTATAACCTGGCATACTGTTTCATACTCTACTCTATAACCTGGCATACTGTTTCATACTCTATAACCTGGCATACTGTTTCATACTCTACTCTATTACCTGGCATACTGTTTCATACTCTACTCTATTACCTGGCATACTGTCTCATACACTACTCTATAACCTGGCATACTGTTTCATACTCTATTACCTGACATACTGTTTCATACTCTACACTATAACCAGGCATACTGTTTCATACTCTACACTATAACCTGGCATACTGTTTCATACTCTACACTATAACCTGGCATACTGTTTCATACTCTACTCTATAACCAGGCATACTGTTTCATACTCTATAACCTGGCATACTGTTTCATACTCTATAACCTGGCATACTGTTTCATACTCTACACTATAACCAGGCATACTGTTTCATACTCTACACTATAACCTGGCATACTGTTTCATACTCTACACTATAACCTGGCATACTGTTTCATACTCTACTCTATAACCAGGCATACTGTTTCATACTCTATAACCTGGCATACTGTTTCATACTCTATAACCTGGCATACTGTTTCATACTCTACTCTATAACCTGGCATACTGTTTCATACTCTCCACTATAACCTGGCATACTGTTTCATACTCTACTCTATAACCTGGCATACTGTTTCATACTCTACTCTATAACCAGGCATACTGCTTCATACTCTATAACCTGGCATACTGTTTCATACTCTATAACCTGGCATACTGTTTCATACTCTACTCTATAACCTGGCATACTGTTTCATACTCTATAACCTGGCATACTGTTTCATACTCTACTCTATTACCTGGCATACTGTTTCATACTCTACTCTATAACCTGGCATACTGTTTCATACTCTATAACCTGGCATACTGTTTCATACTCTATAACCTGGCATACTGTTTCATACTCTACTCTATAACCTGGCATACTGTTTCATACTCTATAACCTGGCATACTGTTTCATACTCTACTCTATAACCTGGCATACTGTTTCATACTCTATAACCAGGCATACTGTTTCATACACTATAACCTGGCATACTGTTTCATACTCTACTCTATAACCTGGCATACTGTTTCATACTCTACTCTATTACCTGGCATACTGTTTCATACTCTACTCTATTACCTGGCATACTGTTTCATACACTACTCTATAACCTGGCATACTGTTTCATACTCTATAACCTGGCATACTGTTTCATACTCTACTCTATAACCTGGCATACTGTTTCATACTCTATAACCTGGCATACTGTTTCATACTCTACTCTATTACCTGGCATACTGTTTCATACTCTACTCTATAACCTGGCATACTGTTTCATACTCTATAACCTGGCATACTGTTTCATACTCTATAACCTGGCATACTGTTTCATACTCTACTCTATAACCTGGCATACTGTTTCATACTCTATAACCTGGCATACTGTTTCATACTCTACTCTATAACCTGGCATACTGTTTCATACTCTATAACCAGGCATACTGTTTCATACACTATAACCTGGCATACTGTTTCATACTCTACTCTATAACCTGGCATACTGTTTCATACTCTACTCTATTACCTGGCATACTGTTTCATACTCTACTCTATTACCTGGCATACTGTTTCATACACTACTCTATAACCTGGCATACTGTTTCATACTCTATAACCTGGCATACTGTTTCATACTCTACTCTATAACCTGGCATACTGTTTCATACTCTACACTATAACCTGGCATACTGTTTCATACTCTACTCTATTACCTGGCATACTGTTTCATACTCTATAACCTGGCATACTGTTTCATACTCTACTCTATAACCTGGCATACTGTTTCATACTCTATAACCTGGCATACTGTTTCATACACTATAACCTGGCATACTGTTTCATACTCTACTCTATAACCAGGCATACTGTTTCATACTCTACTCTATAACCTGGCATACTGTTTCATACTCTATAACCTGGCATACTGTTTCATACTCTACACTATAACCTGGCATACTGTTTCATACACTACTCTATAACCTGGCATGCTGTTTCATACTCTATAACCAGGCATACTGTTTCATACTCTACACTATAACCTGGCATACTGTTTCATACTCTACTCTATAACCTGGCATACTGTTTCATACTCTACTCTATAACCTGGCATACTGTTTCATACTCTATAACCAGGCATACTGTTTCATACACTATAACCTGGCATACTGTTTCATACTCTACTCTATAACCTGGCATACTGTTTCATACTCTACTCTATTACCTGGCATACTGTTTCATACTCTACTCTATTACCTGGCATACTGTTTCATACACTACTCTATAACCTGGCATACTGTTTCATACTCTATAACCTGGCATACTGTTTCATACTCTACACTATAACCTGGCATACTGTTTCATACTCTACTCTATTACCTGGCATACTGTTTCATACTCTATAACCTGGCATACTGTTTCATACTCTACTCTATAACCTGGCATACTGTTTCATACTCTATAACCTGGCATACTGTTTCATACACTATAACCTGGCATACTGTTTCATACTCTACTCTATAACCAGGCATACTGTTTCATACTCTACTCTATAACCTGGCATACTGTTTCATACTCTATAACCTGGCATACTGTTTCATACTCTACACTATAACCTGGCATACTGTTTCATACACTACTCTATAACCTGGCATACTGTTTCATACTCTATAACCTGGCATACTGTTTCATACTCTGCACTATAACCTGGCATACTGTTTCATACACTACACTATAACCTGGCATACTGTATCACTAGTAGTAGACAGTACTCAATTGTAGTAGACAGTACTTTAATCTGGCATACTGTAATGAATCACTAGTAGTAGACGGTACCAAAACAGATGGTTCTATAATCTGGCATACTGTAATCAATCACTAGTAGTAGACGGTACCAAAACAGATGGTACTGGTTCTAATGTCAACTATTACACAGATTTGACAACATTGGTTTATCCATGTCTGGCTGTGAAGTCAACGTAGTGTAATCATAATAGGCCCATCGAATCTCATGTAGACTCTGATGAACGGCACAAACAATACATGAAGGCAAGGCCTCTTCTGTTCCCTCGTCTCTCTCCTTTTCAGTGGTCATTCAATCACCAGTCGATAAGAAGTTGTGCGAGAGCAAGGTGGCCTACAAACCTGACTCAGTTACACCAGCTCTGTCAGGAGGAACGGGACAAAATTCACCCAAATGCTTGTGATAGGCTGCCCGAAACGTTTGACCCAAGTTAAACAATTTAAAGGCAAAGGTAAAGTTTGATTTGATCAGAGTGCAGTTGTCCATCGACATAAATCTATATAACTATTACATAACTATTACATCAACATAACTATTACATAACTATTCCATCTACATACCTATTACATAACTATTACATAACTATTCCATCTACATACCTATTACATAACTATTACATCAACATAACTATTACATAACTATTCTATCTACATACCTATTACATCTACATAACTATTACATCTACATAACTATTACATCTACATAACTATTACATCTACATAACTATTACATCTACATAACTATTACATCTACATAACTATTACATCTCCATAACTATTACATCTACATAACTATTACATCTACATAACTATTACATCTACATAACTATTACATCTACATGACTATTACATCTACATAACATCTACATAACTATTACATCTACATAACTATTACATCTACATAACATCTACATAACTATTACATCTACATAACTATTACATAACTATTACATCTACATAACTATTACATCTACATAACTATTACTATTACAGTTACAGAAGTCATCAAAAGAGAGCGCCTGGGGAATAGGATAACTAGGCACTAAGGGCCTATTCACCTCTACATCGCCAGAGGAACATAGGAGGAGAAGAATAAGGGTTAATCTACATAACTAAACTATTAGCAATAACTAATTGGTCATCTACATAACTATGGAACAGAACTATTAGTAAAAGGAGGTTTCTGGGGGCTATAAAATTACATCAAGGTATAATGTACAGACAAAGGTATGGTAGGATGTGAATACAGTCTACAAACCTAGGTATTGATCTGAAGAACTATATTGTCATCTAGAAACATCATTGAAACCAGGAGATGTCATTGCATGTGTGGGTGGTGGAACTAACTAAGTTGGATAAGGTATAGTTACATCTACAGGACTAGAGGCTTACATCTACAATAAGCCAATAAACACTAACCAGAACAGCAATGGACAAGACATATTGACATTAAGGAGAGGCATCCTTAGTCGAGTGATCAAAAGGGTCCAGTGAGTGGAGAGGATTGGTTGGGGGTCACGGCGATTTAGACAGCTAGCCAGGCCATCGGTAGCAAGCTAGCATAGGATGGAGGTCTGTTGTTAGCCACTCTAACTGCGTTACATAACTATTACATCAGTAGATTAGTGGGGTTCCGTAACTGGTAGAGGGGATTAGTCCAAATCACACAACAACAAAAAAATAAAAACAATAGATATAGTTATAGAGGCCCAAGAAGAAACATAATAATAATAAAAATAAAGAAATTGTCCGATTGTCTATTCTGAGAGCAGCCGGTAAGACAGCTAACTATTAGCAGGCCGCAGATGGGCTATTACAGGTAACGTACATCTACACTAGGAGCATCCGGATCTCCTTCGGGTAGATAACGTAACTATTACAGTCCAGTTATGAAGGCTACATAACTATGGGGCATAACTATTACATCTAGTAAAACGGGTCCGGATAGGTGACTGCAGCCCAGGAGTGATTGATGGAACTCAGGAGTGATTGACGGAGCTGGCTAGCATAACTATTACATCAATTGATGTTTGCTAACGAATCGACAAACTATTAGTCACACGGATAGCAGCTAGCTAGCTGTGAGATCCGGTATGAATGTCCAGAGAGCAGTTGAAATCCAGTTGAAATCCAGGGACATGGAGAGAAAAATTGGTCTACGGTATGTTCCTACATCTATTACATCTAACTATTACTGCGCCTATTAAACTGGCGATAGATTTTACATCTAAAGGATAGCTGATGACCTACAAACCGTGGTTAGCTGAATACTAACAATTTGATTTGCAGTAAAGAAGCTAACTAGCTTCTGAACTAGCTTCTGATTAGCTTCTGGGCTAGCTTCTGGCTACTCTATTACTGGCTTACAGCTAACTATTACTTCTCTACAGATTTGAGGTAAATAATACTTATTTATAAATATAAATTGGTGAGACGGGTTGCAGGAGAGTGTTTTGAAGATGAGTTGATGGAAAATAAAATAAAATGTATGTGAAAAAACTTGTAAATATAACTATATATACAAGACACGACAAGACGAGGACAAAAGACGTCTGAACTGCTATGCCATCTCGGACCGAATATGGACATAACTATTACTTCTACATAACTATTACTTCTACATAACTATTACATCTACATAACTATTATATCTACATAACTATTACATCTACATAACTATTACATCTACATAACTATTACATAACTATTACATCTACATAACTATTACATCTACATAACTATTACATCTACATAACTATTACATCTACATAACTATTACATCTACATAACTATTACATCTACATAACTATTACATCTACATAACTATTACATCTACATAACTATTACATCTACATAACTATTACATCTACAGAACTATTACATCTACATAACTATTACATCTACATAACTATTACATCTACATAACTATTACATCTACATAACTATTACATCTACATAACTATTACATCTACATAACTATTACATAACTATTACATCTACATAACTATTACATAACTATTACATCTACATAACTATTACATCTACATAACTATTACATAACTATTACATCTACATAACATCTACATAACTATTACATCTACATAACATCTACATAACTATTACATCTACATAACTATTACATCTACATGACTATTACATCTACATAACTATTACATCTACATAACTATTACATCTACATAACTATTACATCTACATAACTATTACATCTACATAACTATTACATCTACATAACTATTACATCTACATAACTATTACATCTACATAACTATTACATCTACATAACTATTACATCTACATAACTATTACATAACTATTACATCTACATAACTATTACATCTACATAACTATTACATAACTATTACATAACTATTACATCTACATAACTATTACATCTACATAACTATTACATCTACATAACTATTACATAACTATTACATCTACATAACTATTACATCTACATAACTATTACATCTACATAACTATTACATAACTATTACATAACTATTACATAACTATTACATCTACATAACTATTACATCTACATAACTATTACATCTACATAACTATTACATCTACATAACTATTACATCTACATAACTATTACATAACTATTACATCTACATAACTATTACATCTACATAACTATTACATCTACATAACTATTACATCTACATAACTATTACATCTACATAACTATTACATCTACATAACTATTACATCTACATAACTATTACATCTACATAACTATTACATCTACATAACTATTACATCTACATAACTATTACATCTACATAACTATTACATCTACATAACTATTACATCTACATAACTATTACATCTACATGACTATTACATCTACATAACTATTACATAACTATTACATCTACATAACTATTACATCTACATAACTATTACATAACTATTACATCTACATAACTATTACATAACTATTACATCTACATAACTATTACATAACTATTACATCTACATAACTATTACATCTACATAACTATTACATCTACATAACATCTACATAACTATTACATCTACATAACTATTACATCTACATAACTATTACATCTACATAACTATTACATCTACATAACTATTACATCTACATAACTATTACATCTACATGACTATTACATCTACATAACTATTACATCTACATAACTATTACATCTACATAACTATTACATCTACATAACTATTACATCTACATAACTATTACATCTACATAACTATTACATCTACATAACTATTACATCTACATAACTATTACATCTACATAACTATTACATCTACATAACTATTACATAACTATTACATCTACATAACTATTACATAACTATTACATCTACATAACTATTACATCTACATAACTATTACATAACTATTACATCTACATAACTATTACATAACTATTACATAACTATTACATCTAATAACTATTACATCTACATAACTATTACATCTACATAACTATTACATCTACATAACTATACATAACTATTACATCTACATAACTATTACATAACTATTACATCTACATAACTATTACATCTACATAACTATTACATCTACATAACTATTACATCTACATAACTATTACATCTACATAACTATTACATCTACATAACTATTACATCTACATAACTATTACATCTACATAACTATTACATCTACATAACTATTACATAACTATTACATCTACATAACTATTACATCTACATAACTATTACATCTACATAACTATTACATCTACATAACTATTACATCTACATAACTATTACATAACTATTACATCTACATAACTATTACATCTACATAACTATTACATCTACATAACTATTACATCTACATAACTATTACATCTAACTATTACATCTACATAACTATTACATCTACATAACTATTACATCTACATAACTATTACATAACTATTACATCTACATAACTATTACATCTACATAACTATTACATCTACATAACTATTACATCTACATAACTATTACATCTACATAACTATTACATCTACATAACTATTACATCTACATAACTATTACATAACTATTACATCTACATAACATCTACATAACTATTACATCTACATAACTATTACATAACTATTACATCTACATAACATCTACATAACTATTACATCTACATAACTATTACATAACTATTACATCTACATAACTATTACATAACTATTACATCTCCATAACTATTACATCTACATAACTATTACATCTACATAACATCTACATAACTATTACATCTACATAACTATTACATCTACATAACTATTACATAACTATTACATCTACATAACTATTACATCTATAACTATTATAACTATTACATCTACATAACTATTACATCTACATAACATCTACATAACTATTACATCTACATAACTATTACATCTACATAACTATTACATCTACATAACTATTACATCTACATAACTATTACATAACTATTACATCTACATAACTATTACATAACTATTACATCTACATAACTATTACATAACTATTACATCTACATAACTATTACATAACTATTACATCTCCATAACTATTACATCTACATAACTATTACATCTACATAACATCTACATAACTATTACATCTACATAACTATTACATAACTATTACATCTACATAACTATTACATAACTATTACATCTACTATTACATCTACATAACTATTACATCTACATAACTATAACTATTACATCTACATAACTATTACATCTACATAACTATTACATCTACATAACTATTACATAACTATAACTATTACATAACTATTACATCTACATAACTATTACATCTACATAACTATTACATCTACATAACTATTACATCTACATAACTATTACATCTACATAACTATTACATCTACATGACTATTACATCTACATAACTATTACATCTACATAACTATTACATCTACATAACTATTACATCTACATAACTATTACATCTACATAACTATTACATCTACATAACTATTACATCTACATAACTATTACATCTACATAACTATTACATCTACATAACTATTACATCTACATAACTATTACATAACTATTACATCTACATAACTATTACATCTACATAACTATTACATCTACATAACTATTACATCTACATAACTATTACATCTACATAACATCTACATAACTATTACATCTACATAACTATTACATCTACATAACTATTACATCTACATAACTATTACATCTACATAACTATTACATCTACATAACTATTACATCTACATAACTATTACATCTACATAACTATTACATCTACATAACTATTACATAACTATTACATCTACATAACTATTACATAACTATTACATCTACATAACTATTACATCTACATAACTATTACATCTACATAACTATTACATCTACATAACTATTACATCTACATAACTATTACATCTACATAACTATTACATCTACATAACTATTACATCTACATAACTATTACATCTACATAACTATTACATCTACATAACATCTACATAACTATTACATCTACATAACTATTACATCTACATAACTATTACATAACTATTACATCTACATAACTATTACATCTACATACATTCATCCGGTTCATCAGGTCCATCAGGTCCATCAGGTCTAGCAGGTTCATCCGGTTCATCAGGTCCATCAGGTCCATCACGTTCATTAGGGTCATTAGGTTCATCAGGTTCATCAGGTCCATCAGGTTCATTAGGTTCATTAGGTTCATAAGGTTCATCATGTCCATCAGGTTCATTACGTTCATTAGGTTCATCAGGTGCATCAGGTCCATCAGGTTCATTAGGTTCATCAGGTTCATTAGGTTCATTAGGTTCATCAGGTTCATCAGGTCCATCAGGTTCATTAGGTTCATAAGGTTCATCAGGTCCATCAGGTTCATTACGTTCATCAGGTTGATTAGGTTGATTAGGTTCATTAGGTTCATCAGGTTGATTAGGTTCATTAGGTTCATCTGGTCCATCAGGTTCATTACGTTCATTAGGTTCATCAGGTGCATCAGGTCCATCAGGTTCATTAGGTTCATCAGGTTCATTAGGTTAATCAGGTTGATTAGGTTCATTAGGTTCATCAGGTTCATCAGGTTAATTAGGTTCATCAGGTTCATCAGGTTGATTAGGTTGATTAGGTTGATTAGGTTCATTAGGTTCATTAGGTCCATCCGGTCCATCAGGTTGATTAGGTTCATTAGGTCCATCCGGTTCATTACGTTCATCAGGTTGATTAGGTTGATTAGGTTCATTAGGTTCATCAGGTTAATTAGGTTCATCAGGTTCATCAGGTTGATTAGGTTGATTAGGTTGATTAGGTTCATTAGGTTCATTAGGTCCATCCGGTCCATCAGGTTGATTAGGTTCATTAGGTCCATCCGGTCCATCCGGTCCATCAGGTTCATTAGGTTGATTAGGTCCATCCGGTCCATCCGGTCCATCAGGCCCATCCAGTCCATCAGGTCCATCCGGTACAGCAGGTCCATCCGGTCCATCCGGTCCATCCGGTACAGCAGGTCCATCAGGTCCATCCGGTACAGCAGGTCCATCCGGTCCCTCAGGTCCATCCGGTCCATCTGGTCCATCCGGTACAGCAGGTCCATCAGGTCCATCCGGTCCATCAGGTCCATCTGGTCCATCAGGTCCATCCGGTACAGCAGGTGCATTCGGTCCAGTTTATTTTCGAGACAGAAGAATGTCTCTCCAGGATGGATAAGCTGAAAAGTCCTCAGGGTTTGTTTTGACGGTCTCTTGGTGCGCTGCTTATCTTCGCCGTAGAAGAACATCGACGGAAGTAACAAGTCCCACTCTGTGCAGCACAAACACTCATCGTCGGTTGCCATGGGTTGACATGCCTACGAGAATACGCAACAGTTGCCTGCCTCCCAGGATTTTTTTTTTTTACGAAAAAACACAAAGTCTCACAGAACCCAGAGGGCAGTCAGAACCCAAAGTAAATGAGGAAGTTGATAGAATCTTGCTTCTTCTTACGATCGGTAAAAATTAACAAATGTACAAATGTATAAAATATTGATAACGATGTACAGTGGGGCAAAAAAGTATTTAGTCAGCCACCAATTGTGCAAGTTCTCCCACTTAAAAAGATGAGAGACGCCTGTAAGTTTCATCATAGGTACACTTCAACTATGACAGACAAAATGAGAAGAAAAACAATCCAGAAAATCACATTGTAGGATTTTTTATGAATTTATTTGCAAATTATTGTGGAAAATAAGTATTGACTAAGTACTAAATAAATGTATAACTTTAGAATAAAAATGACAAAACAACGAGCTTTGGAGATGTTAGAAAGTATGTTTCTCTGCGTTTGCGAGGAGCTGGCTAGTAGATACCCATAGACTTCCATCAATTCCGCTAAGCTAACAATATGCTAACTTCAATTTCCTTCAAACTGCACGCAGAGACATTCAAGTGGTGTCCATGGGTTTGTCTGACGGGATATGTGTGTCCCCAAATACTTAAGTATACCTTTAATTATGTTATATTACACAAATTTCCATTTGGTGGACAAAACGTGATACTATATTTCACAAGCTTGCATTTTCACCACAGAAAACTGAGTGGCACATGAAACTCTGGAGGGCTCTCTGGATAACAGTTGATGGCCTCACACCATGTACATCGATTTGAGAGTTAAACTATCCTTTACTTTCTCATTTGGAAAGTATTCAGAACCCTTTGACTTTTTTCCACGTTGTTAACTTACAACCTTATTCTAAAATCCTCATCAATCTACACACGAAAACCCCATAATGACAAAGCAAACACATCTTTTTAGAAATGTACTCAGTAGTTTGTTGGAGCACCTTCGGCAGCAATTACAGTCTTAAGTCATCTTGGGAATGACACTATAAGCTTGGCAAACATGTATTTGGGGAGTTTCTCAAGCTCTGTCAGGTTGTATAGGGAGCTTCGCTGTACAGCTATTTTCAGGTCTCTCCAGAGACATTCGATCGGGTTCAAGTCTGGGCTCTGGCTGCGCTCTGGCTGGGCCATTCAAGGACATTCAGAGACTTCTCCCAAAGCCACTCCTGCATTGTCTTGGCTGTGTGCTTAGGGTCATTATCCTGTTGGAAGGTGAACCTTCGCCCCAGTCTGAGGTCCTGAGCACTCTGGAGCAGGTTTTCATCAAGGATCTCTCTGTACATTGCTCTGTTCATCTTTCTCTCGATCCTGACTAGTCTCCCAGTCCCTGCCACTGAAAAACATCCCCACAGCATGATGCTACCACCACCACCATGCTTCACCGTAGGGATGGTGCCAGGTTTCCTCCAGACATGATGCTTGGCATTCAGGTCAAAGAGTTCTATATTGCTTTCATCAGACCAGAGGATCTTGTTTCTCATGGTGTCAGAGGCTTCCAACTGGCAACTCTACAATAAAGGCCTGATTGGTCGAGAGCTGAAGAGATGGTTGTCCTTCAATCAAGTTGTAGAAAAATCTCAAGGATGGTCAATGGAAACAGGAAGCACCTGAGCTCAATTTCAAGTCTCAAAGCAAATGGTCTGAATACTTATGTAAATAAGGTAACACATTTCCAGACATTTCTAAAAACCTATTTTCGTTATGTCATTATGGGGATTTGTGATGTCATCATGGGGTATTGTGATGTCATTGTGGGGTATTGTGATGTCATTATGGGGTATTGTGATGTCATCATGGGGTATTGTGATGTCATTGTGGGGTATTGTGATGTCATTATGGGGTATTGTGATGTCATTTTGGGGTATTGTGATGTCATTATGGGGTATTGTGATGTCGTTATGGGGTGTTGTGATGTCATTATTGGGTATTATGATGTCATTATGGGGTATTGTGATGTCGTTATGGGGTACTGTGATGTCATTATTGGGTATTGTGTGTGGATTGATGAGGACATTTTTTCATTTTATCCATTTTAGAATAAGGCATAACTGTAGCATAACAAAATGTGGAAAAGGTCAAGGGGTCTGAATACTTTCCAAATACAATGTACTTAAACAACCAACCAGTGTTGATATCCAATGCCAGGTCGTGATTCGTTGAAGTTAAATAACAAACCACTGATTTGTTTCAGCCTCCCAGAATCTCCATCCAACATTCTAGAATTTAGATAACTGTCTCCAACGAATTCTCTCTTCAAACCTAAACATGATTCTCAGGTTTTGTAAACAACACATACAACCTAAACATGATTCTCAGGTTTTGTACGCCCTGTGTAAACAACACATACAACGTAAAAATGCTGCTCCATGTTCATTTAATTTCAACATAATATCAATGGAAGTGATTCACATAAAAACATTTAGGTTACTCTTACCGTGTTCAAAATGTAACTAGGTGTCTCCTACAAGTTGTCCCCTAACCAGTGATTATCTCCTGATTTTTCTACAAATTATTCTCCGAACTATCATGGTCCAAACACACGAAGACAGTCATGAAGAGGGCACGACAACACCTATTCCCCCTCAGGAGACTGAAAAGATCCACACTGACTCTGTACCAGTACCCCCTGTATATAGCCTCCACATTGACTCTCTACCGGTACCCCCTGTATATAGCCTCCACATTGACTCTCTACCGGTACCCCCTGTATATAGCCTCCACATTGACTCTGTACCGGTACCCCCTGTATATAGCCTCCACATTGACTCTGTACCGTAGCACCCTGTATATATCCTCCACATTGACTCTGTACCGGTACCCCCTGTATTTGGTCTCCACATTGACTCTGTACTGGTACCCCCTGTATATAGCCTCCACATTGACTCTGTACCGGTATCCCCTGTATATAGCCTCCATATAGACTCTGTACCGGTATCCCCTGTATATAGCCTCCATATAGACTCTGTACCGTAACACCCTGTATATAGCCTCCACATTGACTCTGTACCGTAACACCCTGTATATAGCCTCCACATTGACTCTGTACCGGTACCCCCTGTATATAGCCTCCACATTGACTCTGTACCGGTACCCCCTGTATATAGCCTCCACATTGACTCTGTACCGTAACACCCTGTATATAGCCTCCACATTGACTGTACCGTAACACCCTGTATATAGCCTCCACATTGACTCTGTACCGTAACACCCAGTATATAGTCTCCACATTGACTCTGTACCGGTACCCCCTGTATATAGCCTCCACATTGACTCTGTACCGGTACCCCCTGTATATAGCCTCCACATTGACTCTGTATCGTAACACCCTGTATATAGTCTCCACATTGACTCTGTACCGTAATACCCTGTATATAGCCTCCACATTGACACTGTACCGTAACACCCTGTATATAGCCTCCACATTGACTCTGTATCGGTACATCCTGTATATAGCCTCCACATTGACTCTGTACCGGTACCCCCTGTATATAGCCTCCACATTGACTCTGTACCGGTACCCCCTGTATATAGCCTCCACATTGACTCTGTACCGGTACCCCCTGTATATAGCCTCCACATTGACTCTGTACCGGTACCCCCTGTATATAGCCTCCACATTGACTCTGTACCGGTACCCCCTGTATATAGCCTCCACATTGACTCTGTACCGGTACACCCTGTATATAGCCTCCACATTGACTCTGTATCGGTACATCCTGTATATAGTCTCCACATTGACTCTGTACCGGTACACCCTGTATATAGCCTCCACATTGACTCTGTATCGGTACACCCTGTATATAGCCTCCATAATGGATCCAAGATGGCGTAGCAGTCGGACGTGTGTTTTGTCTTGTCCCGTCCTGTAACATGACATGTTTACTCATTGATTGGGTTGTTTATTGCATGAATTTGAACATTTATGTAGGTGTTTATAGAGGTCTAGGTGTTTATAGAGGTCTAGGTGTTTATAGAGGTCTAGGTGTTTATAGAGGTCTAGGTGTTTATAGAGGTCTAGGTGTTTATAGAGGTCTAGGTGTTTATAGAGGTCTAGGTGTTTATAGAGGTCTAGGTGTTTATAGAGGTCTAGGTGTTTATAGAGGTCTAGGTGTTTATAGAGGTCTAGGTGTTTATAGAGGTCTAGGTGTTTATAGAGGTCTAGGTGTTTATAGAGGTCTAGGTGTTTATAGAGGTGTTTATAGAGGTCTAGGTGTTTATAGAGGTCTAGGTGTTTATAGAGGTCTAGGTGTTTATAGAGGTGTTTATAGAGGTCTAGGTGTTTATAGAGGTCTAGGTGTTTATAGAGGTGTTTATAGAGGTCTAGGTGTTTATAGAGGTGTAGGTGTTTATAGAGGTCTAGGTGTTTATAGAGGTCTAGGTGTTTATAGAGGTCTAGGTGTTTATAGAGGTCTAGGTGTTTATAGAGGTCTAGGTGTTTATAGAGGTCTAGGTGTTTATAGAGGTCTAGGTGTTTATAGAGGTCTAGGTGTTTATAGAGGTCTAGGTGTTTATAGAGGTCTAGGTGTTTATAGAGGTCTAGGTGTTTATAGAGGTCTAGGTGTTTATAGAGGTCTAGGTGTTTATAGAGGTCTAGGTGTTTATAGAGGTCTAGGTGTTTATAGAGGTCTAGGTGTTTATAGAGGTCTAGGTGTTTATAGAGGTGTTTATAGAGGTCTAGGTGTTTATAGAGGTCTAGGTGTTTATAGAGGTCTAGGTGTTTATAGAGGTGTTTATAGAGGTCTAGGTGTTTATAGAGGTGTTTATAGAGGTCTAGGTGTTTATAGAGGTCTAGGTGTTTATAGAGGTCTAGGTGTTTATAGAGGTCTAGGTGTTTATAGAGGTCTAGGTGTTTATAGAGGTCTAGGTGTTTATAGAGGTCTAGGTGTTTATAGAGGTCTAGGTGTTTATAGAGGTCTAGGTGTTTATAGAGGTCTAGGTGTTTATAGAGGTCTAGGTGTTTATAGAGGTGTTTATAGAGGTCTAGGTGTTTATAGAGGTCTAGGTGTTTATAGAGGTCTAGGTGTTTATAGAGGTCTAGGTGTTTATAGAGGTCTAGGTGTTTATAGAGGTGTTTATAGAGGTCTAGGTGTTTATAGAGGTCTAGGTGTTTATAGAGGTGTTTATAGAGGTCTAGGTGTTTATAGAGGTGTTTATAGAGGTCTAGGTGTTTATAGAGGTCTAGGTGTTTATAGAGGTGTTTATAGAGGTCTAGGTGTTTATAGAGGTCTAGGTGTTTATAGAGGTGTTTATAGAGGTCTAGGTGTTTATAGAGGTCTAGGTGTTTATAGAGGTCTAGGTGTTTATAGAGGTCTAGGTGTTTATAGAGGTGTTTATAGAGGTCTAGGTGTTTATAGAGGTGTAGGTGTTTATAGAGGTCTAGGTGTTTATAGAGGTCTAGGTGTTTATAGAGGTCTAGGTGTTTATAGAGGTCTAGGTGTTTATAGAGGTCTAGGTGTTTATAGAGGTCTAGGTGTTTATAGAGGTCTAGGTGTTTATAGAGGTCTAGGTGTTTATAGAGGTCTAGGTGTTTATAGAGGTCTAGGTGTTTATAGAGGTCTAGGTGTTTATAGAGGTCTAGGTGTTTATAGAGGTCTAGGTGTTTATAGAGGTCTAGGTGTTTATAGAGGTCTAGGTGTTTATAGAGGTCTAGGTGTTTATAGAGGTCTAGGTGTTTATAGAGGTCTAGGTGTTTATAGAGGTCTAGGTGTTTATAGAGGTCTAGGTGTTTATAGAGGTCTAGGTGTTTATAGAGGTCTAGGTGTTTATAGAGGTCTAGGTGTTTATAGAGGTGTTTATAGAGGTCTAGGTGTTTATAGAGGTCTAGGTGTTTATAGAGGTCTAGGTGTTTATAGAGGTCTAGGTGTTTATAGAGGTCTAGGTGTTTATAGAGGTCTAGGTGTTTATAGAGGTCTAGGTGTTTATAGAGGTCTAGGTGTTTATAGAGGTCTAGGTGTTTATAGAGGTCTAGGTGTTTATAGAGGTCTAGGTGTTTATAGAGGTCTAGGTGTTTATAGAGGTCTAGGTGTTTATAGAGGTCTAGGTGTTTATAGAGGTCTAGGTGTTTATAGAGGTGTTTATAGAGGTCTAGGTGTTTATAGAGGTCTAGGTGTTTATAGAGGTCTAGGTGTTTATAGAGGTCTAGGTGTTTATAGAGGTCTAGGTGTTTATAGAGGTGTTTATAGAGGTCTAGGTGTTTATAGAGGTCTAGGTGTTTATAGAGGTCTAGGTGTTTATAGAGGTCTAGGTGTTTATAGAGGTGTTTATAGAGGTCTAGGTGTTTATAGAGGTCTAGGTGTTTATAGAGGTCTAGGTGTTTATAGAGGTCTAGGTGTTTATAGAGGTCTAGGTGTTTATAGAGGTCTAGGTGTTTATAGAGGTCTAGGTGTTTATAGAGGTCTAGGTGTTTATAGAGGTCTAGGTGTTTATAGAGGTCTAGGTGTTTATAGAGGTCTAGGTGTTTATAGAGGTCTAGGTGTTTATAGAGGTCTAGGTGTTTATAGAGGTCTAGGTGTTTATAGAGTGTCATAGTTTTTTTTCCTCTTTTTTTTCTGTATATATTTCGTACATATTTTAATCTCACTTCCCAACCACAGGCTGAATATACTCTCCTGCAACCCGCATCACCCAATGTGGTACGGATCTGCTTTTTCTATGCTTTAGAATCGGAACCCTCATCAGAAGCTAGCCGCTAACTAGCTACTAGCTAGCCACTGCTAGCGGTCTTCAACGCTAACTAGGACACCAGCGTGACATCTACCCAAAGCATATCAGACTGCTTTTTCTCTACCACATCTCCGGATTCCTACCGCAAGCTCTGAAGCTTTATACCGGATCATCGTAAATAGCTAGCTGCAATCCGAGTGGCTACTCCTGGCTAACGTCTCTGTCCCAGAGCAAGCACCAGTTAGCCTGGAGCTAGCCTCGAGCTAAGCCCATCTCCCGACTACCCGAAGAGGTCCAAAAATACCTAATTTGCCAATTGGCCTGGACCCTCTACTGACCCTCTACTGCCGACACGGAGCCCCGCCGATCCATCACGACTGGTCCGCCCGACATAATCGTCCGAGGGGTTTCAACAGGCTTTTCCGCTGCGACATCGCCAAAGATCCATCTGCTGGCCAAGGCCCGCGAGTTTTCTGAATCGCTGTATCTCCAGCTCACCGCATGAAGAGGAATAAATAAACAGACTCACCCCATCGCGACGTCCCCCAAAGGTTAACTCTAGCCCTCGCTATCTCCCTGCTTGCTAATTCGGCCTGCTAACGGCTAGCTTGTCAAGCTCCGGTCCGCTAACTGCTACCTTGTCTAGCTCGGGCCTACGAACTGTTAGCTTGTTAGCACAGGCCTGCTAACCATCTGTACCACCGCGTCCCAATCACTCTCTGACCCCATTTACTTTCTATCTCTTTTTGATTTTTAATTTGTCTATACCTTCCGGAAACCTGCCTCACCCAATGTGATACGGAATCGCTATTACTTTTACTCTTATTTTTATTTTTATGACACACTCAAGAACCTCCAGACGCTAACCAGCTAACTAGCTACAAGCTAGTTAGTCATTGTTAGTTTAAAAAAAAAAAAACCTGGATAACACTCGCCAGCCCAGCCCCCTGCCCATCCACCGCTGCCCCTGGACACTGATCTTTGGCTACATAGCTGACGCACGCTGGACTGTCCATTAATCACGGTACTCCTTTCTGCTTGTTTGTCTTACCTGTCGGCCCGTTGCCTAGTCAACGCCATTTTACCTGCTGTTTGTTGTGCTAGCGGATTAGCCTCGCCTACTGTTTTTAGCTAGCTTTCCAAATTCAACACCTGTGATTACTGTATGCCTCGCTGTATGTCTCTCTCAGATGTCAATATGCCTTGTATACTGTTGTTCAGGTTAGTTATAATTGTTTTAGTTCACAATGGAGCCCCTAGACCCACTCTGCATACCCCTGTTACCTCCTTTGTCCCACCTCCCACACATGCGGTGACCTCACCCATTACAACCAGCATGTCCAGAGATACAACCTGTCTCATCATCACCCAGTGCCTGGGCTTACCTCCGCTGTACCCGCACCCCACCATACCCCTGTCTGTGCATTATGCCCTGAATATATTCTACCATGCCCAGAAACCTGCTCCTCTTATCCTCTGCCCCCAACGCTCTAGGCGACCAGTTCTGATAGCCTTTAGCCGCACCCTCATACTACTCCTTCTCTGTTCCGCGGGTGATGTGGAGGTAAACCCAGGCCCTGCATGTCCCCAGGTACCCTCATTTGTTGACTTCTGTGATCGAAAAAGCCTTGGTTTTATGCATGTCAACATCAGAAGCCTCCTCCCTAAGTTTGTTTTACTCACTGCTTTAGCACACTCTGCTAACCCTGATGTCCTTGCCGTGTCTGAATCCTGGCTCAGGAAGGCCACCAAAATTCAGAGATTTCCATACCCAACTATAACATCTTCCGTCAAGATAGAACTACCAAAGGGGGCGGAGTTGCAGTCTACTGCAGAGATAGCCTGCAAAGTAATGTCATACTTTCCAGGTCCATACCCAAACAGTTCGAACTACTAATTTTGAAAATTACCCTCTCCAGAAATAAGTCTCTCACTGTTGCCGCCTGCTACCGGCCACCCTCAGCTCCCAGCTGTGCCCTGGACACCATTTGTGAATTGATCGCCCCCATCTAGCTTCAGAGTTTGTTCTGTTAGGTGACCTAAACTGGGATATGCTTAACACCCCGGCAGTCCTACAATGTAAGCTAGATGCCCTCAATCTCACTCAAATCATCAAGGAACCCACCAGGTACAACCCTAACTCTGTAAACAAGGGCACCCTCATAGACGTCATCCTGACCAACTGGCCCTCCAAATACACCTCCGCTGTCTTCAACCAGGATCTCAGCGATCACTGCCTCATTGCCTGTATCCGCCACGGAGCCGCAGTCAAACGACCACCCCTCATCACTGTCAAACGCTCCTAAAACACTTCTGTGAGCAGGCCTTTCTAATCGACCTGGCCCGGGTATCCTGGAAGGACATTGACCTCATCCCGTCAGTTGAGGATGCCTGGTCATTCTTTAAAAGTAACTTCCTCACCATTTTAGATAAGCATGCTCCGTTCAAAAATGCAGAACCAAGAACAGATACAGCCCTTGGTTCACTCCAGACCTGACTGCCCTCGACCAGCACAAAAACATCCTGTGGCGGACTGCAATAGCATCGAATAGCCCCGTGATATGCAACTGTTCAGGGAAGTCAGAACCAATACACGCAGTCAGTCAGGAAAGCTAAGGCCAGCTTCTTCAGGCAGAAGTTTGCATCCTGTAGCTCCAACTCCAAAAAGTTCTGGGACACTGTGAAGTCCATGGAGAACAAGAGTACCTCCTCCCAGCTGCCCACTGCACTGAGGCTAGGTAACACGGTCTCCACCGATAAATCCACGATTATCGAAAGCTTCAATAAGCACTTCTCAACGGCTGGCCATGCCTTCCGCCTGGCTACTCCAACCTCGGCCAACAGCTCCGCCCCCCGCAGCTCCTCGCCCAAGCCTCTCCAGGTTCTCCTTTACCCAAATCCAGATAGCAGATGTTCTGAAAGAGCTGCAAAACCTAGACCCGTACAAATCAGCTGGGCATGACAATCTGGACCCTCTATTTCTGAAACTATCTGCCGCCATTGTCGCAACCCCTATTACCAGCCTGTTCAACCTCTCTTTCATATCGTCTGAGATCCCCAAGGATTGGAAAGCTGCCGCAGTCATCCCCCTCTTCAAAGGGGGAGACACCCTGGACCCAAACTGCTATAGACCTATATCCATCCTGCCCTGCCTATCTAAGGTCTTCGAAAGCCAAGTCAACAAACAGGTCACTGACCATCTCGAATCCCACCGTACCTTCTCCGCTGTGCAATCTGGTTTCCGAGCCGGTCACGGGTGCACCTCAGCCACGCTCAAGGTACTAAACGATATCATAACCGCCATCGATAAAAGACAGTACTGTGCAGCCGTCTTCATCGACCTCGCCAAGGCTTTCGACTCTGTCAATCACCATATTCTTATCGGCAGACTCAATAGCCTCGGTTTCTCGGATGACTGCCTTGCCTGGTTCACCAATTACTTTGCAGACAGAGTTCAGTGTGTCAAATCGGAGGGCATGCTGTCCGGTCCTCTGGCAGTCTCTATGGGGGTGCCACAGGGTTCAATTCTCGGGCCGACTCTTTTCTCTGTATATATCAATGATGTTGCTCTTGCTGCGGGCGATTCCCTGATCCACCTCTACGCAGACGACACCATTCTATATACTTTCGGCCCGTCATTGGACACTGTGCTATCTAACCTCCAATCGAGCTTCAATGCCATACAGCACTCCTTCCGTGGCCTCCAACTGCTCTTAAACGCGAGTAAAACCAAATGCATGCTTTTCAACCGATCGCTGCCTGCACCCGCATGCCCGACTAGCATCACCACCCTGGATGGTTCCGACCTTGAATATGTGGACATCTATAAGTACCTAGGTGTCTGGCTAGACTGCAAACTCTCCTTCCAGACTCACATCAAACATCTCCAATCGAAAATCAAATCAAGAGTCGGCTTTCTATTCCGCAACAAAGCCTCCTTCACTCACGCCGCCAAGCTTACCCTAGTAAAACTGACTATCCTACCGATCCTCGATTTCGGCGATGTCATCTACAAAATGGCTTCCAACACTCTACTCAGCAAACTGGATGCAGTCTATCATAGTGCCATCCGTTTTGTCACCAAAAGCACCTTATACCACCCACCACTGCGACTTGTATGCTCTAGTCGGCTGGCCCTCGCTACATATTCGTCGCCAGACCCACTGGCTCCAGGTCATCTACAAGTCCATGCTAGGTAAAGCTCCGCCTTATCTCAGTTCACTGGTCACGATGGCAACACCCATCCGTAGCACACGCTCCAGCAGGTGTATCTCACTGATCATCCCTAAAGCCAACACCTCATTTGGCCGCCTTCGTTCCAGTACTCTGCTGCCTGTGACTGGAATGAACTGCAAAAATCGCTGAAGTTGAGACTTTTATCTCCCTCACCAACTTCAAACATCAGCTATCCGAGCAGCTAACCGATCGCTGCAGCTGTACATAGTCTATTGGTAAATAGCCCACCCATTTTCACCTACCTCATTCCCATACTGTTTTTATACTGTTTTTTTATTTTATTTATTTATTTACCTTTCTGCTCTTTTGCACACCAATATCTCTACCTGTACATGACCATCTGATCATGTATCACCCCAGTGTTAATCTGCAAAATTGTATTATTCGCCTACCTCCTCATGCCTTTTGCACACATTGTATATAGACTGCCCATTTTTTTCTACTGTGTTATTGACTTGTTAATTGCTTACTCCATGTGTAACTCTGTGTTGTCTGTTCACACTGCTATGCTTTATCTTGGCCAGGTCGCAGTTGCAAATGAGAACTTGTTCTCAACTAGCCTACCTGGTTAAATAAAGGTGAAATAAAAATAAAAAATAAACATTGACTCTGTACCGTAACACCCTGTATATAGTCTCCACATTGACTCTGTACCGGTACACCCTGTATATAGCCTCCACATTGACTCTGTACCGTAACACCCAGTATATAGTCTCCACATTGACTCTGTACCGGTACCCCCTGTATATAGCCTCCACATTGACACTGTACCGTAATACCCTGTATATAGCCTCCACATTGACTCTGTACCGTAATACCCTGTGTATAGCCTCCACATTGACTCTGTACCGTAACACCCTGTATATAGCCTCCACATTGACTCTGTACCGGTATCCCCTGTATATAGTCTCCACATTGACTCTGTACCGGTACCCCCTGTATATAGCCTCCACATTGACTCTGTACCGTAACACCCTGTATATAGCCTCCACATTGACTCTGTACCGGTACCCCCTGTATATAGCCTCCACATTGACTCTGTACCGTAACACCCTGTATATAGCCTCCACATTGACTCTGTACCGTAACACCCAGTATATAGTCTCCACATTGACTCTGTACCGGTACCCCCTGTATATAGTCTCCACATTGACTCTGTACCGTAATACCCTGTATATAGCCTCCACATTGACTCTGTACCAGTATCCCCTGTATATAGCCTCCACATTGACTCTGTACTGCTACCCCCTGTATATAGCCTCCACATTGACTCTGTACCGTAATACCCTGTATATAGCCTCCACATTGACTCTGTACCGTAATACCCTGTATATAGCCTCCACATTGACTCTGTACCGTAATACCCTGTATATAGTCTCCACATTGACTCTGTACCGGTACCCCCTGTATATAGCCTCCACATTGACTCTCTACCGGTACCCCCTGTATATAGCCTCCACATTGACTCTGTAAGTCGCTCTGGATAAGAGCGTCTGCTAAATGACTTAAATGTAATGTAAATGTACCGTAATACCCTGTATATAGCCTCCACATTGGCTCTGTACCGGTACCCCCTGTATATAGCCTCCACATTGACTCTGTTCCGTAAAACCCTGTATATAGCCTCCACATTGACTCTGTACCGTAACACCCTGTATATAGCCTCCACATCGCCTCTGTACCGTAACACGGTCTGTCTGTCTGTCAACCTGACCCCCATAATCGATATCAGTGATTTATTGCCACTTGTCTGCATGTGCAGTTTATATACTGCTATTATTACTATTGTTGCACATGTATGTGTCGATAGTACATTTTATGTTTTTCAATATATCACAAAGTGTTTTTGCATTTTGGTTATTGATGTGATATTGATTAACCTCTTCAGTCGACCCTCTACTTTTTTGAACATTCTGTTAAAAATCGCGCAACATTTCAGCGCCCTGCTACTCATGCCAGGAATATAGTATATGCATTTGCTTAGTCTGTGTGGATAGAAAACACTCAGACGTTTAAAAAACTGGTTAAATCACTGCTGTGGCTTTACCAGAACGGCATTTACATCGAAAAGCACAGGAAAAACTGATCACTGAAAATGGGAAAATATATCCATGCGCTACTTGAACCCATTGATAAACGTGAACCACAATTAATTGACTGAGGTTGCAGTACCTACAGCTTCCACAGGGTGTCTAGAGTCTTGTCATTTCCCTTCGAGTTTTTTCTTGGTCAAACACATACAGGACACCGTATCTAATCCGGTCTAGGACCGGATATTTTCGTTGAGTTTCTAGCCGGACATTTTTCCAGACGGACAGCTAATGATCTTTACATCGCCTCCTGATGAATTTTATCGCTTATTAACGTTTACTAATACCTAAAGTTGCATTACAAACGTATTTCAAGTGTTTTGTGAAAGTTTATCGTCGACTTTTTGAATTTTAAAAATGACGTTACGTTTTGAAACAATGTTTTTTTCGTTTATCACACAGTCTACATATAACGATATCTAGGCTTTATATGGACCGATTTAATCGAAATAAAGACCCAAATAGTGTTTATGGGACATCTAGGAGTGCCAACAAAGAAGATGGTGAAAGGTAATGAATGTTTTCTATTTTATTGTGCGGTTTGTGTAACGCCGAAATGCTAATTATTTTGTTTACGTCCCCTGTGGGTCTTTTGGGGTGTTGCATGCTATCAGATAATAGCTTCTCATGCTTTCGCCGAAAAGCATTTTAAAAATCTGACTTGTTGCCTGGATTCACAACGAGTGTAGCTTTAATTCGATACCCTGCATGTGTATTTTAATGAACTTTTGAGTTTTAACTAATACTATTAGCATTTAGCGTAGCGCATTTGCATTTCCAGAGCTCTAGTTGGGACGCAAGCGTCCCGAGTAGAAGCAACAGGTTAAGGGATAAAAAAAATAATAATAATAATTTCCAAAATTGTACTAAAATCAGGTAACAATGGCTGGACTATTCCAAAAACATACCGTGATTTATTTATTTTGATAATATACCAGAAATCTCCAAAACGGGTTTGTCATTTAGAAAAGGAAATGGCTTTAGCACTAGCTTGCATTATCAGATATACATTCACGCTCTAGGATTTCACTAGGCAAGTCAGTAATGAACAAATTAATATTTTACAATGCCAAACCTTCCCATAACCCAGACGACGCGGGGCCAATTGTGCGCCGCCCTATAGGACTCCCGGTCACAGCCGGTTGTGATACAGCCCGGGATCGAACCAGGGTCTGTAGCACTGAGATGAAGTGCCTTATACCGCTGTGCCGCTTGGGAGATACTGTATAAACAGGGGGCTAAAGTACAGTATCCCCCTGGGGTGGTTTATCACTCGAACAAGGAGAGTGGCTAGCGGGGTACGGCAAATCCTGATTGGGTGTCTTGGAGGGAGGTGTCAGGCCCTGTTTAAAAGGACAGGAACATTTGCTATAGAGACAGGATTGGAAACATTGCAGTGATTTTATAGTTTGAGAGAGCAATCACTTTGGCAGTATTTCACCTTGGGTTGCGTAGTGCATTAGACCCAGTTGATAGAATCTTAAATAGCTTTCACGGTGCCCCCAACGCCCTCCTCCCTCCCCAAAAAAGAAAAAGTAATCTGTGTTTTCCCACTACCACTGTCCTTGCTGATAAAGATTTAGGAAAATGTACTTCACACGATTTTGATGTGTTGTTGTCTAACCTAGCTACTGTATCTTAAGATGAATGCACTAATTGTAAGTCACCCTGGATAAGAGAGTCTGCTAAATGACTAAAATGTAAAATGTAAAGAGAGAAAGATCCTCTCACCTTCACAGCGTGGCACAGCGTTGTCCCAGACCACGTTTCCATCCTTCAGGATACAGGAGACAGTCTGGGAGCCATGGGTCTTCACAAAGCCCTCCTCACACAGGAAGGAGATGGAGCTGCCCAGCTGAAGGTTCTCGCCAAACCTCTTCCCATTCACTGGAACCCCCGGGTCTGGACACTCATTGTGGCGGAACGCTGGGGAGAGAGAGAGAGAGATAGAGTGAAGGGTCAAGGTATGTCATTGAGTTGGAGTTTGGAGATGAGTGTGTAGGTTGGATGATGGGCAGGTGTGATTGTGTGTGTTTGAGGTTTGATTTTAGAAAGTGTGTGTTCGTGATGGTGGGAGAGTGGTGTGTGTGTAACCGGTGTGAAATGGCTAGCTAGTTATCGGGGTGCACTCTAATAGCGTTTCAATCAGTGAGGTCACTCGCTCTGAGACCTTGAAGCAGTTGTTTCCCTTGCTCCCTTGCTCTGCGAAATATATGCAGCCCTTCCACACCAGATAACATGGTGGAAATGATGCATTGATAGAGAGACAGAGCGACAGACAGACAGACAGACAGAGAGACAGATAGACAGAGAGACAGAAAGAGAGAGAGAGAGAGAGAGAGAGAGAGACAGAGAGACAGACAGACAAAGCGACAGACAGACAGACAGACAGACAGACAGACAGACAGACAGACAGACAGACAGACAGACAGACAGACAGACAGACAGACAGACAGACAGACAGACAGACAGACAGACAGAGAGACAGATAGACAGAGAGACAGAAAGAGAGAGAGAGAGAGAGAGAGAGAGAGAGAGAGAGAGAGAGACAGAGCGACAGACAGAGCGACAGACAGACAGACAGACAGACAGACAGACAGACAGACAGACAGACAGACAGACAGACGCATTGCTTTGGCAATGTTAACACATGTTTCCCAAGCCAGTAAAGCCCCTTGAATTGAATTGATGTGCCCTCCTTTGTTTTTCCTCTATGGAGACCACTGTAATCTATTGGAGACCAGTGTATTCTATTGGAGACCAGTGTATTCTATTGGAGACCAGTGTATTATATTGGAGACCAGTGTATTCTATTGGAGACCAGTGTATTCTATTGGAGACCAGTGTATTCTATTGGAGACCAGTGTATTCTACTGGAGACCAGTGTATTCTATTGGAGACTAGTGTATTCTATTGGAGACCAGTGTATTCTATTGGAGACCAGTGTATTATATTGGAGACCAGTGTATTATATTGGAGACCAGCGTATTCTATTGGAGACCAGCGTATTCTATTGGAGACCAGTGTATTCTATTGGAGACCAGTGCATTCTATTGGAGACCAGTGCATTCTATTGGAGACCAGTGCATTCTATTGGAGACCAGTGTATTCTATAGGAGACCAGTGTATTCTATTGGAGACCAGTGTATTATATTGGAGATTAGTGTATTCTATTGGAGACCAGTATATTCTATTGGAGACCAGTGTATTCTATTGGAGACCAGTGTATTCTATTGGAGACCAGTGTATTCTATTGGAGACCAGTGTATTCTATTGGAGACTAGTGTATTCTATTGGAGACCAGTGTATTCTATTGGAGACCAGTGTATTCTATTGGAGACCAGTGTATGGTTTGTTATGTTTCTTTTCCTTGTATTTTCAACTGATTTACCTTTGTCTGGTTGCCTTGGAGATGAGAATCGGCCTCATTAACGAGCTACCTGTCAGGTTAGAGTGGAGAGCTCACCTCATAAGTACGTGGTGACAGACCCTGCACATTGTCTCCGTGCTACCTGTTGCTACTTGGCTACCTGCCAAACTTGTTTAGCTTTTTACTCTCAATAACCATTTAATCAAACTCTGTATTCAACAAGCCAACCAACGTCTTATTGTTGACCTCCTATAAGTAACATTGTCATTGCAGTCGCTGTACTCATAATATACAGGAGAACTATCACACTGTGGTGAGGAGAGCAGAGTTCCAAGCCGAGCTTCAGACAAAATCGTTAGGCAAGGGAAATGTAAATGTAGGAAACGATGAAACAGCGTCTGTGCCAGCAGTAAGTACAGATAGTAACATTAGTATAAATCCCCTCGCACGGTCCCCACAGCCGGACAAAACAGTTCCTTTAGGCAGACGATCTTCTCAGGACTTTTAGAAAAACAGGCTGTCAGCTCAACTAAATAATGGAGTATATAATACTGTCAACTATATAATGCTGTCAACTATATAATACTGTCATATAAATGCCGGATTAAGTAATATGACATGCTATTCTATAAAATAATTTCTCTGTAATTAATATTACCTGATTGAACTAATCATGTAAATGTAATTAACTAGAGAGTCGGGGCACCACGAAATAATATTTATAGAGCTGTTATCTTCCGAATAAACTCTTAAAGACCTAGTAATATTTTACATCAATAGCAGTCAATATTAACATCTTACTTCAGTCTCATCTGAAAGTTGTAAATTCTTTGTTATCTGCATGAACCCTGGCCAACAAGTTGAATCAGCAATACAAAATTGGGTTTAATAATTTATTTACTAAATACCTAACTAATCACACATACACACAATTAATCATATCTTGATTACAAATTACGTCATAAAGGAAAACGTCCCTAGCGGGCAGAACAGATTTGACAGCTTGTTACACAAAAGAAAAGGGTCTGGGTTTGAGTGAAAGAGCGGGAAGACTGAGGAACAAAAGGTGAAGCTGTGCTATCGTAAATACAGTATCTTATGCATTCTAAATTACTGCTCATTTGGAAAAGGAAAATGCAATAAATATTTACTCTGAGCAGCACTTCAGTAGGTTGGTGGTAGATGGAAGGCCGTGTTGCCAAACCGAGTCCTTTGAAGAATGTCTCTGCTGGTAAATTGGATATGTTGTAGTAACGTTGTTGTGTGGTAGACGGAATACTCTGTCTGTCCTAAACTGTGTTTGCAGCTGCTGTTGCTAACTCAACGGCTAGGAGGTATAACTTCTGTAGTGAATAAGAGTTCAAAGTTCATACCATTCGCAATCAAAGCTCATGTTAATGTTGGCTTTGTTCTGTAATTATTATCTGAACCATTCTAACATATTACTGTCATCCTACCTCATCTTAACAGGAAGTTATGTTGTTGTCTTTTAGGTCCCAGTTGTTGTTGCTAGTCAACTTTCAGTGGACACTGCCATGAGTATCTTTCAGAACCTCTCCTAAAACCCCACTTGATTCATTTTGGTTGTTGTCAGTGACTCTTTGTTAGTTCCCCCTTCTCTCTGAGCGACATTGTTTGGTTTTCTAGCTGGGGAACGTAACACTCTACAGCAGAATCGCACAACTCAATCGCTGGTTGAAAACTGTCCATCCCATAATATATAATTGTAGAAAACTGGCCCTCTTTCTGGGACCGGCAGACAGGACACACAAAACAGGACCAAGCCTGGCATGCAGAGGTGTGACGGACTCCATCCTAGCTGGAGGGGTGCTCTCATCTGATCTATGAACATAGACAGGGCTCTAACTCCACAATGAGATGGGTGCAGGCCAGGCAGCAGGCTGTTAGCCAGCCTGTTAGCTTAGTGGAGTCTGACACTAGCACAGTCAGTCTAGTCGGGTCAGTGTTGGTCTTATCAATCTCACTGGAATAAAGACCTCCTCCATTCCTGTCATTATTGAAAGAGATTGTGATATCTCACATCTCAAAATAGGGCTACTTCATGTTAGATATCTCACTTCCAAGGCAGTTATAGTTTATGAACTAACCACTGATCATAATCTTGATGTGATTGGTCTGACTGAAACATGATGAATTGACTGTGTTAAAATGAGGCCTTTCCTCCTGGTTACACGAGTGACCATATCCCCCCTGCGCATCCCGCGAAGGCGGAGGTGTTGCTAACATTTACGACAGCAAAAAGACAGCGTTTTCTGAACTTCTAGTCATGAAATCCATACAGCTCCTCAATCACTTTTTATAGCTACTGTTTACAGGCCCCCTGGGCCATATACAGCCTTTTTCACTGAGTTCCCTGAATTCCTATCGGACCTTGTAGTCATAGCGGATAATATTCTAATTTTTGGTGACTTTAATATTCACATGGAAAAGTCCACAGACCCACTCCAAAAGGCTTTCGGAGCCATCATCGACTCAGTGGGTTTTGTCCAACATGTCTCCTGACCTACTCACTGCCACAGTCATACTTTGGACTGAGTTTTGTCCTGTGCAATAAATATTGTGGATCTTAATGTTTTTCCTCATAATCCTGGACTATCGGACCACAATTTTACAATCGCAAGAAATAATCTGCTCAGACCCCAACCAAGGTTAATCAAAAGTCGTAGTATAAATTCTCGGACAACCCAAATATTCCTAGATGCCCTTCCAGACTCCATCCACCTACGACGTCAGAGTACAACACTCAGTTAACCACTAACTGAGGACCACCAAACAGGAAGTCTTCCAACCAGCTTGGAAAGATGGTACCATGCAAAATCAAAGAGCCCTCGCTGTTGCTCTTACTTTTACAACCTGATTGAGGAGAATCACTTTCACTTCAGCAGTGATGAAGTCATTAACTTTGACGAATAGATCGCGATCATTAGAAATCATTTTATCGACTCCTCTTTGAATCTGCGTATATTTCTTCAATGCTCAGTTGTCCTGAGTCTGCACAGAACAGGACCTAAGATCAATGCTCAGTTGTCCTGAGTCTGCACAGAACAGGACCTAAGATCAATGCTCAGTTGTCCTGAGTCTGCACAGAACAGGACCTAAGATCAATGCTCAGTTGTCCTGAGTCTGCACAGAACAGGACCTAAGATCAATGCTCAGTTGTCCTGAGTCTGCACAGAACAGGACCTAAGATCAATGCTCAGTTGTCCTGAGTCTGCACAGAACAGGACCTAAGATCAATGCTCAGTTGTCCTGAGTCTGCACAGAACAGGACCTAAGATCAATGCTCAGTTGTCCTGAGTCTGCACAGAACAGGACCTAAGATCAATGCTCAGTTGTCCTGAGTCTGCACAGAACAGGACCTAAGATCAATGCTCAGTTGTCCTGAGTCTGCACAGAACAGGACCTAAGATCAATGCTCAGTTGTCCTGAGTCTGCACAGAACAGGACCTAAGATCAATGCTCAGTTGTCCTGAGTCTGCACAGAACAGGACCTAAGATCAATGCTCAGTTGTCCTGAGTCTGCACAGAACAGGACCTAAGATCAATGCTCAGTTGTCCTGAGTCTGCACAGAACAGGACCTAAGATCAATGCTCAGTTGTCCTGAGTCTGCACAGAACAGGACCTAAGATCAATGCTCAGTTGTCCTGAGTCTGCACAGAACAGGACCTAAGATCAATGCTCAGTTGTCCTGAGTCTGTACAGAACAGGACCTCTGCAAGATCAATGATCTCAGTTGTCCTGAGTCTGCACAGAACAGGACCTAAGATCAATGCTCAGTTGTCCTGAGTCTGCACAGAACAGGACCTAAGATCAATGCTCAGTTGTCCTGAGTCTGCACAGAACAGGACCTAAGATCAATGCTCAGTTGTCCTGAGTCTGCACAGAACAGGACCTAAGATCAATGAAGCTACTCAAGTTTTTTTTTTAATCCTGTTATCTCTCAACACTTTCACTTAAAATAGTCTTGGCCTCTACACCTTCAAGCTGCATACTGGACCCTATTCCAACTAAACTACCGAAAGAGCTGCTTCCTGTAAATGCTTCCTGTGCTTCCTGTAAATGCTTCCTGTGCTTCCTGTAAATGCTTCCTGTGCTTCCTGTAAATGCTTCCTGTGCTTCCTGTAAATGCTTCCTGTGCTTCCTGTAAATGCTTCCTGTGCTTCCTGTAAATGCTTCCTGTGCTTCCTGTAAATGCTTCCTGTGCTTCCTGTAAATGCTTCCTGTGCTTCCTTTAAATGCTTCCTGCTTCCTGTAAATGCTTCCCGCTTCCTGTAAATGCTTCCTGTGCTTCCTGTAAATGCTTCCTGCGCTTCCTGTAAATGCTTCCTGTGCTTCCTGTAAATGCTTCCCGCTTCCTGTAAATGCTTCCTGTGCTTCCTGTAAATGCTTCCTGTGCTTCCTGTAAATGCTTCCTGTGCTTCCTGTAAATGCTTCCTGTGCTTCCTGTAAATGCTTCTTGTGCTTCCTGAAAATGCTTCCTGCTACCTGTAAATGCTTCCCGCTTCCTGTAAATGCTTCCTGTGCTTCCTGTAAATGCTTCCTGCTTCCTGTAAGTGGCTAGGTGGCTAGGAAAAACTCCCTAGAAAGGCCAAAACCTAGGAATAAACCTAGAGAGGAACCAGGCTATGAGGGGTGGCCAGTCCTCTTCTGGCTGTGCCGGGTGGAGATTATAACAGAACATGGCCAAGATGTTAAAATGTTCATATTAGATGATGCTTACCAATTGATGGGTGTGTGAAAGAAATTATATAACAACCCCCCAGACACATCTAGCTAAGTAGATGGGTCATTAGTGTCTAGACATGTACTCAAGTTAATGAAATACTATAGATGGCCGTTCACCCCCTAAACACACCTGGCTAACATGATGGGTCATGGAATCATCAGGCGATGTAGAGCCCTGGGCTCTCTGTGATCCTTAGACCATCCCTCAGGACCAGCTGATCTGATGACTCCTGCCTGTCCCCAGTCTACCTGTCCCCAGTCTACCTGGTTTGATGACTCCTGTCTGTCCCCAGTCTACCTGGTCTGATGACTCCTGCCTGTCCCCAGTCTACCTGGTCTGATGACTCCTGCCTGTCCCCAGTCTACCTGTCCCCAGTCTACCTGTCCCCAGTCTACCTGGTCTGATGACTCCTGCCTGTCCCCAGTCTACCTGTCCTCAGTCTACCTGTCCCCAGTCTACCTGGTCTGATGACTCCTGCCTGTCCCCAGTCTACCTGGTCTGATGACTCCTGCCTGTCCCCAGTCTACCTGGTTTGATGACTCCTGCCTGTTCCCAGTCTACCTGGTCTGATGACTCCTGCCTGTCCCCAGTCTACCTGTCCCCAGTCTACCTGTCCCCAGTCTACCTGGTCTGATGACTCCTGCCTGTCCCCAGTCTACCTGGTCTGATGACTCCTGCCTGTCCCCAGTCTACATGGTCTGATGACTCCTGCCTGTCCCCAGTCTACCTGGTCTGATGACTCCTGCCTGTCCCCAGTCTACCTGGTCTGATGACTCCTGCCTGTCCCCAGTCTACCTGTCCCCAGTCTACCTGTCCCCAGTCTACCTGGTCTGATGACTCCTGCCTGTCCCCAGTCTACCTGGTCTGATGACTCCTGCCTGTCCCCAGTCTACCTGGTCTGATGACTCCTGCCTGTCCCCAGTCTACCTGTCCCCAGTCTACCTGTCCCCAGTCTACCTGGTCTGGTGACTCCTGCCTGTCCCCAGTCTACCTGGTCTGATGACTCCTGCCTGTCCCCAGTCTACCTGTCCCCAGTCTACCTGGTCTGATGATTCCTGCCTGTCCCCAGTCTACCTGTCCCCAGTCTACCTGTCCCCAGTCTACCTGGTCTGATGACTCCTGTCTGTCCCCAGTCTACCTGTCCCCAGTCTACCTGGTCTGATGACTCCTGTCTGTCCCCAGTCTACCTGGTCTGATGACTCCTGCCTGTCCCCAGTCTACCTGTCCCCAGTCTACCTTGTCTGATGACTCCTGCCTGTCCCCAGTCTACCTGGTCTGATGACTCCTGCCTGTCCCCAGTCTACCTGGTTTGATGACTCCTGCCTGTCCCCAGTCTACCTGTCCCCAGTCTACCTGGTCTGGTGACTCCTGCCTGTCCTCAGTCTACCTGGTCTGATGACTCCTGTCTGTCCCCAGTCTACCTGTCCCCAGTCTACCTGTCCCCAGTCTACCTGGTCTGGTGACTCCTGCCTGTCCTCAGTCTACCTGGTCTGATGACTCCTGCCTGTCCCCAGTCTACCTGTCCCCAGTCTACCTGGTCTGGTGACTCCTGCCTGTCCCCAGTCTACCTGGTCTGATGACTCCTGCCTGTCCCCAGTCTACCTGGTCTGGTGACTCCTGCCTGTCCCCAGTCTACCTGTCCCCAGTATACCTGTCCCCAGTCTACCTGTTCTGATGACCCTTGCCTGTCCCCAGTCTACCTGGTTTGATGACTCCTGCCTGTCCCCAGTCTACCTGTCCCCAGTCTACCTGATCTGATGACTCCTGCCTGTCCTCAGTCTACCTGGTCTGATGACTCCTGCCTGTCCCCAGTCTACCTGTCCCCAGTCTACCTGTCCCCAGTCTACCTGGTCTGGTGACTCCTGCCTGTCCCCAGTCTACCTGTCCCCAGTCTACCTGGTCTGATGACTCCTGCCTGTCCCCAGTCTACCTGGTCTGGTGACTCCTGCCTGTCCCCAGTCTACCTGTCCCCAGTCTACCTGGTCTGATGACTCCTACCTGTCCCCAGTCTACCTGGTCTGATGACTCCTGTCTGTCCCCAGTCTACCTGGTCTGATGACTCCTGCCTGTCCCCAGTCTACCTGTCCCCAGTCTACCTGGTCTGATGACTCCTGCCTGTCCCCAGTCTACCTGGTCTGATGACTCCTGCCTGTCCCCAGTCTACCTGTCCCCAGTCTACCTGGTCTGATGACTCCTGCCTGTCCCCAGTCTACCTGGTCTGATGACTCATGCCTGTCCCCAGTCTACCTGTCCCCAGTCTACCTGTCCCCAGTCTACATGGTCTGATGACTCCTGCCTGTCCCCAGTCTACCTGGTCTGATGACTCCTGCCTGTCCCCAGTCTACCTGTCCCCAGTCTCCATGGTCTGATGACTCCTGCCTGTCCCCAGTCTACCTGTCCCCAGTCTACCTGGTCTGATGACTCCTGCCTGTCCCCAGTCTACCTGTCCCCAGTCTACCTGTCCCCAGTCTACCTGTCCGCAGTCTACCTGGTCTGATGACTCCTGCCTGTCCCCAGTCTACCTATCCCCAGTCTACCTGTCCCCAGTCTACCTGGTCTGATGACTCCTGCCTGTCCCCAGTCTGCCTGTCCCCAGTCTACCTGTCCCCAGTCTGCCTGTCCCCAGTCTACCTGGTCTGGTGACTCCTGCCTGTCTCCAGTCTACCTGGTCTGATGACTCCTGCCTGTCCCCAGTCTACCTGGTCTGATGACTCCTGCCTGTCCCCAGTCTACCTGGTCTGGTGACTCCTGCCTGTCACCAGTCTACCTGTCCCCAGTATACCTGTCCCCAGTCTACCTGGTCTGATGACTCCTGCCTGTCCCCAGTCTACCTGGTTTGATGACTCCTGCCTGTCCCCAGTCTACCTGTCCCCAGTCTACCTGATCTGATGACTCCTGCCTGTCCTCAGTCTACCTGTCCCCAGTCTACCTGGTCTGATGACTCCTACCTGTCCCCAGTCTACCTGGTCTGATGACTCCTGTCTGTCCCCAGTCTACCTGGTCTGATGACTCCTGCCTGTCCCCAGTCTACCTGGTCTGATGACTCCTGCCTGTCCCCAGTCTACCTGTCCCCAGTCTACCTGGTCTGATGACTCCTGCCTGTCCCCAGTCTACCTGGTCTGATGACTCCTGCCTGTCCCCAGTCTACCTGTCCCCAGTCTACCTGGTCTGATGACTCCTTCCTGTCCCCAGTCTACCTGGTCTGATGACTCCTGCCTGTCCCCAGTCTACCTGTCCCCAGTCTACCTGTCCCCAGTCTACCTGGTCTGATGACTCCTGCCTGTCCCCAGTCTACCTGGTCTGATGACTTCTACCTGTCCCCAGTATACCTGTCCCCAGTCTACCTGGTCTGATGACTCCTGCCTGTCCCCAGTCTACCTGGTTTGATGACTCCTGCCTGTCCCCAGTCTACCTGTCCCCAGTCTACCTGATCTGATGACTCCTGCCTGTCCTCAGTCTACCTGTCCCCAGTCTACCTGGTCTGATGACTCCTACCTGTCCCCAGTCTACCTGGTCTGATGACTCCTGTCTGTCCCCAGTCTACCTGGTCTGATGACTCCTGCCTGTCCCCAGTCTACCTGTCCCCAGTCTACCTGGTCTGATGACTCCTGCCTGTCCCCAGTCTACCTGTCCCCAGTCTACCTGGTCTGATGACTCCTGCCTGTCCCCAGTCTACCTGTCCCCAGTCTACCTGGTCTGATGACTCCTGCCTGTCCCCAGTCTACCTGGTCTGATGACTCCTGCCTGTCCCCAGTCTACCTGTCCCCAGTCTACCTGGTCTGATGACTCCTGCCTGTCCCCAGTCTACCTGTCCCCAGTCTACCTGTCCCCAGTCTACCTGGTCTGATGACTCCTGCCTGTCCCCAGTCTACCTGGTCTGATGACTCCTGCCTGTCCCCAGTCTACCTGTCCCCAGTCTACCTGGTCTGATGACTCCTGCCTGTCCCCAGTCTACCTGTCCCCAGTCTACCTGGTCTGATGACTCCTGCCTGTCCCCAGTCTACCTGTCCCCAGTCTACCTGTCCGCAGTCTACCTGGTCTGATGACTCCTGCCTGTCCCCAGTCTACCTGTCCCCAGTCTACCTGTCCCCAGTCTACCTGGTCTGATGACTCCTGCCTGTCCCCAGTCTGCCTGTCCCCAGTCTGCCTGTCCCCAGTCTGCCTGTCCCCAGTCTACCTGGTCTGGTGACTCCTGCCTGTCCCCAGTCTACCTGGTCTGATGACTCCTGCCTGTCCCCAGTCTACCTGGTCTGATGACTCCTGCCTGTCCCCAGTCTACCTGGTCTGATGACTCCTGCCAGTCCCCAGTCTACCTGGTCTGGTGACTCCTGCCTGTCCCCAGTCTACCTGTCCCCAGTATACCTGTCCCCAGTCTACCTGGTCTGATGACTCCTGCCTGTCCCCAGTCTACCTGGTTTGATGACTCCTGCCTGTCCCCAGTCTACCTGTCCCCAGTCTACCTGATCTGATGACTCCTGCCTGTCCTCAGTCTACCTGTCCCCAGTCTACCTGGTCTGATGACTCCTACCTGTCCCCAGTCTACCTGGTCTGATGACTCCTGTCTGTCCCCAGTCTACCTGGTCTGATGACTCCTGCCTGTCCCCAGTCTACCTGTCCCCAGTCTACCTGGTCTGATGACTCCTGCCTGTCCCCAGTCTACCTGTCCCCAGTCTACCTGGTCTGATGACTCCTGCCTGTCCCCAGTCTACCTGTCCCCAGTCTACCTGGTCTGATGACTCCTGCCTGTCCCCAGTCTACCTGGTCTGATGACTCCTGCCTGTCCCCAGTCTACCTGTCCCCAGTCTACCTGGTCTGATGACTCCTGCCTGTCCCCAGTCTACCTGGTCTGATGACTCCTGCCTGTCCCCAGTCTACCTGTCCCCAGTCTACCTGTCCCCAGTCTACCTGGTCTGATGACTCCTGCCTGTCCCCAGTCTACCTGGTCTGATGACTCCTGCCTGTCCCCAGTCTACCTGTCCCCAGTCTGCCTGTCCCCAGTCTACCTGATCTGATGACTCCTGCCTGTCCTCAGTCTACCTGGTCTGATGACTCCTGCCTGTCCCCAGTCTACCTGGTCTGCTGACTCCTGCCTGTCCCCAGTCTAC
>NC_088399.1:99851079-99878579 GCF_034236695.1 Oncorhynchus nerka | reverse complement strand
TTTGACGCTGAGGAAGTCAAACTGCTTCTCCATGCTGAGGTCATTGAAGGCCAGGTTAATCCTACTCTCTGGCTTGGTGATGATGAGCCACACACAGTGCATATTGTTTCCATATTCCTGGGGGTAGTTAGGGGACAGCAGCACCCCAGAGGGGGTTGTGAAGTTGAAGAAGCACGAGACTGGAGGAAGGAAGAGCGGTGATGATGGGGGGGGGGGATAGAAAGAGAGAGTAAGAACATTACATTACTTCAGAATGTATTCACACCACTTGGTTTTTTCCCACATAATGTTGTGTTACGGCCTGGATTTTAAATGGATTTAATTGAGATGTTGTGTCACTGGCCAACACACAATACCTATCAAAGTGTTTTATCATTATTATACAACAACAGAAAATGTAATGAAAATCCCCTTTGTTATGGACTAACTAAGTTCAGGAGTGAAAATGTGCTTAACAAAGTCACATAATAAGTTGCATTGACTCTTGTGTGCAATATTAGCATTTAACGAGATTCATCTCTGTTCCACAGTACATTATCTGTAAGGAGATCAGAGCAGTACATTTCAAACACAGATTCAACCACAAAGACCAGAGAGGATTTCGCAAAAAGGACACCTATTGGTAGATGGATAAAGAAGGACACCTATTGGTAGATGGATAAAAAAAAGAACGACACCTATTGGTAGATGGGTAAAGAAGGACACCTATTGGTAGATGGGTAAAGAAGGACACCTATTGGTAGATGGGTAAAGAAGGACACCTATTGGTAGATGGGTAAAGAAGGACACCTATTGGTAGATGGATAAAGAACGACACCTATTGGTAGATGGGTAAAGAAGGACACCTATTGGTAGATGGGTAAAGAAGGACACCTATTGGTAGATGGGTAAAGAAGGACACCTATTGGTAGATGGGTAAAGAAGGACACCTATTGGTAGATGGGTAAAAAAAAAGAAGGACACCTATTGGTAGATGGGCAAAGAAGGATACCTATTGGTAGATGGATAAAAAAAAGAAGGACACCTATTGGTAGATGGGTAAAGAAGGACACCTATTGGTAGATGGGTAAAAAAAAAGAAGGACACCTATTGGTAGATGGGTAAAGAAGGACACCTATTGGTAGATGGATAAAGAAGGACACCTATTGGTAGATGGGCAAAGAAGGACACCTATTGGTAGATGGATAAAAAAAAGAAGGACACCTATTGGTAGATGGGTAAAGAAGGACACCTATTGGTAGATGGGCAAAGAAGGAAACCTATTGGTAGATGGATAAAAAAAAAGAAGGACACCTATTGGTAGATGGGTAAAAAAAAGAAGGACACCTATTGGTAGATGGGTAAAGAAGGACACCTATTGGTAGATGGATAAAGAAGGACACCTATTGGTAGATGGGCAAAGAAGGACACCTATTGGTAGATGGATAAAAAAAAGAAGGACACCTATTGGTAGATGGGTAAAGAAGTCCACCTATTGGTAGATGGGCAAAGAAGGACACCTATTGGTAGATGGATAAAAAAAAGAAGGACACCTATTGGTAGATGGGTAAAGCAGGACACCTATTGGTAGATGGGTAAAGAAGGACACCTATTGGTAGATGGGTAAAGAATGACACCTATTGGTAGATGGATAAAAAAAAGAAAGACACCTATTGGTAGATGGGTAAAAAAAAGAAGGACACCTATTGGTAGATGGGTAAAAAAAAG
Source organism: Oncorhynchus nerka (assembly GCF_034236695.1). Classification (NCBI taxonomy): domain Eukaryota; kingdom Metazoa; phylum Chordata; class Actinopteri; order Salmoniformes; family Salmonidae; genus Oncorhynchus; species Oncorhynchus nerka. The sequence continues at coordinate 99,876,872 of NC_088399.1, read as the reverse complement.
AAGGACACCTATTGGTAGATGGGTAAAAAAAAGAAAGACACCTATTGGTAGATGGGTAAAAAAAAGAAGGACACCTATTGGTAGATGGGTAAAAAAAAGAAAGACACCTATTGGTAGATGGGTAAAAAAAAGAAGGACACCTATTGGTAGATGGGTAAAAAAAAGAAGGACACCTATTGGTAGATGGATAAAAAAAAGAAAGACACCTATTGGTAGATGGGTAAAAAAAAGAAGGACACCTATTGGTAGATGGGTAAAAAAAAGAAGAACACCTATTGGTAGATGGATAAAGAATGACACCTATTGGTAGATGGATAAAAAAAAGAAAGACACCTATTGGTAGATGGGTAAAAAAAAGAAGAACACCTATTGGTAGATGGGTAAAAAAAAGAAGGACACCTATTGGTAGATGGGTAAAAAAAGAAGGACACCTATTGGTAGATGGGTAAAGAAGGACACCTATTGGTAGATGGGTAAAAAAAGAAGGACACCTATTGGTAGATGGATAAAGAAGGACACCTATTGGTAGATGGGTAAAGAAGGACACCTATTGGTAGATGGGTAAAGAAGGACACCTATCGGTAGATAGGTAAAGAAGGACACCTATCGGTAGATGGTTAAAGAAGGACACCTATTGGTAGATGGATAAAAAAAAGAAAGACACCTATTGGTAGATGGGTAAAAAAAAGAAGGACACCTATTGGTAGATGGGTAAAAAAAAGAAACCCACCTATTGGTAGATGGGTAAAAAAAGATGGACACCTATTGGTAGATGGGTAAAGAAGGACACCTATTGGTAGATGGGTAAAAAAAAGAAGGACACCTATTGGTAGATGGATAAAGAAGGACACCTATTGGTAGATGGGTAAAGAAGGACACCTATTGGTAGATGGGTAAAGAGGAACACCTATTGGTAGATGGGTAAAAAAAGAAGGACACCTATTGGTAGATGGGTAAAAAAAAGGACACCTATTGGTAGATGGGTAAAAAAAGAAGGACACCTATTGGTAGATGGATAAAAAAAAGAAGGACACCTATTGGTAGATGGGTAAAGAAGGACACCTATTGGTAGATGGGTAAAGAAGGACACCTATTGGTAGATGGGTAAAGAAGGACACCTATTGGTAGATGGGTAAAGAAGGACACCTATTGGTAGATGGGTAAAGAATGACACCTATTGGTAGATGGGTAAAGAAGGACACCTATTGGTAGATGGGTAAAAAAAAGAAGGACACCTATTGGTAGATGGATAAAGAAACACATATTGGTAGATGGGTAAAGAAGGACACCTATTGGTAGATGGGTAAAAAAAGAAGGACACCTATTGGTAGATGGGTAAAGAAGGACACCTATTGGTAGATGGGTAAAGAAGGACACCTATTGGTAGATGTGTAAAGAATGACACCTATTGGTAGATGGATAAAGAAACACATATTGGTATATGGGTAAAGAAGGACACCTATTGGTAGATGGATAAAAAAAAGAAGGACACCTATTGGTAGATGGGTAAAGAAGGACACCTATTGGTAGATGGGTAAAAAAAAGAAGGACACCTATTGGTAGATGGATAAAGAAACACATATTGGTAGATGGGTAAAGAAGGACACCTATTGGTAGATGGATAAAGAAGGACACCTATTGGTAGATGGGTAAAGAAGGGCACCTATTGGTAGATGGATAAAGAAGGACACCTATTGGTAGATGGGTAAAGAAGGACACCTATTGGTAGATGGATAAAGAAGAACACCTATTGGTAGATGGGTAAAGAAGGACACCTATTGGTAGATGGGTAAAGAAGGACACCTATTGGTAGATGGGTAAAGAAGGACACCTATTGGTAGATGGGTAAAGAAGGACACCTATTGGTAGATGGATAAAGAAGGACACCTATTGGTAGATGGGTAAAGAAGGACACCTATTGGTAGATGGATAAAGAAGGACACCTATTGGTAGATAGGTAAAGAATGACACCTATTGGTAGATGGATAAAGAAGGACACCTATTGGTAGATGGATAAATAAGGACACCTATTGGTAGATGGGTAAAAAAAAGAAGGACACCTATTGGTAGATGGATAAAGAAGAACACCTATTGGTAGATGGGTAAAGAAGGACACCTATTGGTAGATGGATAAAGAAGAACACCTATTGGTAGATGGGTAAAGAAGGACACCTATTGGTAGATGGGTAAAGAAGGACACCTATTGGTAGATGGGTAAAGAAGGACACCTATTGGTAGATGGGTAAAGAAGGACACCTATTGGTAGATGGATAAAGAAGGACACCTATTGGTAGATGGGTAAAGAAGGACACCTATTGGTAGATGGATAAAGAAGGACACCTATTGGTAGATAGGTAAAGAATGACACCTATTGGTAGATGGATAAAGAAGGACACCTATTGGTAGATGGATAAAGAAGGACACCTATTGGTAGATGGGTAAAAAAAAGAAGGACACCTATTGGTAGATGGATAAAGAAGAACACCTATTGGTAGATGGGTAAAGAAGAACACCTATTGGTAGATGGGTAAAGAAGGACACCTATTGGTAGATGGATAAAGAAACACATATTGGTAGATGGGTAAAGAAGGACACCTATTGGTAGATGGGTAAAAAAAAGAAGGACACCTATTGGTAGATGGGTAAAGAAGGACACCTATTGGTAGATGGATAAAGAAGGACACCTATTGGTAGATGGGTAAAGAAGGACACCTATTGGTAGATGGATAAAGAAGGACACCTATTGGTAGATAGGTAAAGAATGACACCTATTGGTAGATGGATAAAGAAGGACACCTATTGGTAGATGGATAAAGAAGGACACCTATTGGTAGATGGGTAAAAAAAAGAAGGACACCTATTGGTAGATGGATAAAGAAGAACACCTATTGGTAGATGGGTAAAGAAGAACACCTATTGGTAGATGGGTAAAGAAGGACACCTATTGGTAGATGGATAAAGAAACACATATTGGTAGATGGGTAAAGAAGGACACCTATTGGTAGATGGGTAAAAAAAAGAAGGACACCTATTGGTAGATGGGTAAAGAAGGACACCTATTGGTAGATGTGTAAAGAATGACACCTATTGGTAGATGGATAAAGAAACACATATTGGTAGATGGATAAAGAAACACATATTGGTAGATGGGTAAAGAAGGACACCTATTGGTAGATGGATAAAAAAAAGAAGGACACCTATTGGTAGATGGGTAAAGAAGGACACCTATTGGTAGATGGGTAAAAAAAAAGAAGTACACCTATTGGTAGATGGATAAAGAAACACATATTGGTAGATGGGTAAAGAAGGACACCTATTGGTAGATGGATAAAGAAGGACACCTATTGGTAGATGGGTAAAGAAGGACACCTATTGGTAGATGGATAAAGAAGAACACCTATTGGTAGATGGGTAAAGAAGGACACCTATTGGTAGATGGATAAAGAAGGACACCTATTGGTAGATGGGTAAAGAAGGACACCTATTGGTAGATGGATAAAGAAGAACACCTATTGGTAGATGGGTAAAGAAGGACACCTATTGGTAGATGGGTAAAGAAGGACACCTATTGGTAGATGGGTAAAGAAGGACACCTATTGGTAGATGGATAAAGAAGGACACCTATTGGTAGATGGGTAAAGAAGGACACCTATTGGTAGATGGATAAAGAAGAACACCTATTGGTAGATAGGTAAAGAAGGACACCTATTGGTAGATGGATAAAGAAGGACACCTATTGGTAGATGGATAAAGAAGGACACCTATTGGTAGATGGGTAAAAAAAAGAAGGACACCTATTGGTAGATGGATAAAGAAGAACACCTATTGGTAGATGGGTAAAGAAGAACACCTATTGGTAGATGGGTAAAGAAGGACACCTATTGGTAGATGGATAAAGAAGGACACCTATTGGTAGATGGGTAAAGAAGGACACCTATTGGTAGATGGGTAAAGAAGGACACCTATTGGTAGATGGGTAAAAAAAAGCAGACATTGAATATCCCTTTGAGGTGAAGATGCTAATGACATTGTCTTGCAAAACTATTCATCTCCCTTGGCATTTTTCCTATTATCTTGCATTACAACCTGTAATTTAAATTGATTTTTATTTCGATTTCATGTAATGGACAAACACAAAATAGTCCAAATTGGTGAAGTGGAATGAAAAAAATTACTTGTTTAAAAACAATTCAAAAATAAAAAAAATAAAAGAGAAAAGTGTATGTATTCACCTCTTTGCTATGAAGCCCTTAAATAGGATCTGGTGCAACCAATTACCTTCAGAAGTCACATAATTAGCTAAATAAAGTCCACCTGTCTGCAATCTAAGTGTCACATGATCTGTCACATGATCTCAGTATATATACACCTGTTCTGAAAGGCTCCAGAGTCTGCAACACCACTAAGCATGAGGCACCATGCAGACCAAAGGAGCTCTCCAAACAGGTCAGGGACAAAGTTGTGGAGAAGTATAGATCAGTGTTGAGTTATAAAAAATATCAGAAACTTTGAACATCCCACAGAGCACCATTAAATCAGTAAATTCATTATTTAAAAAATGCAAAGAATATGGCACCACAACAAATCTGCCAAGAGAGGACCGCCCACTAAAACTCACAGACCAGGCAAGGAGGGCATTAATCAGAGGCAACAAAGAGACCAAAGATAACCCCCGAAGGAGCTGCAAAGCTCTACAGCAGAGATTGGAGTATCTGTCCATAGGACCACTTTAAGCCGTACACTCCACAGAGCTGGGATTTACGGAAGACTGGACAGAAAAAAAGGCATTGCTTAAAGAACAAAATAAGCAAACACGTCACCAAAAGGCATGTGGGAGAAGGTACTCTGGTCAGATGAGACTAAAATTAAGCTTTTTGGCCATCAAGGAAAATACTATGTCCGGCGCAAACCAAACACCTCTCATCACCCCGAGAATATCATCACAGTGAAGCATGATGGTGGTGGCAACATCATGCTGTAGAGATGTGTTTCATCAGCAGGGAAACTGGTCAGAACTGGAGGAATGATGGATGGGACTACATAGAGAAGGAGGTATCACACCTCTCATCACCACGAGAATATCATCACAGTGAAGCATGGTGGTGGTGGCAACATCATGCTGTAGAGATGTGTTTCATCAGCAGGGAAACTGGTCAGAACTGGAGGAATGATGGATGGGGCTACATAGAGAAGGAGGTATCACACCTCTCATCACCACGAGAATATCATCACAGTGAAGCATGGTGGTGGTGGCAACATCATGCTGTAGAGATGTGTTTCATCAGCAGGGACTGGAAAACTGGTCACAATTGAAGGAATGATGGATGGCGCTAAATACAAGGAAAATTCTTGCGGGAAACCTGTTTTCAGTCTTACAGAGATTTGAGACTGGGACGGAGGTTCACCTTCCAGCAGAACAATGACCCTAAGCATACTGCTAAAGCAACAAGGGGAAACATGTAAAGTTCTTGGAATGGCCTAGTCAAAGCCCAGACCTCAATCCAATTGAGAATCTGTACACCAGCGGAACCCATCCAACTTGAAGGAGCTGGAGCAGTTTTGCCGTGAAGAATGGACAAAAACCCCAGTGGCTAGATGTGCCAAGCTTATAGAGACATACCCCAAGGGACTTATAGCTGTAATTACTGCAAAGGTTGCTCTACAAAGTATTGACTTAGGGGGGGTTTGAATAGTTATGCACGCTCAAGTTTTCTGTTTTTTTTTTGTCTTATTTCTTGTTTGTTTCACAATAAAACCTATTTTGCATCTTCAAAGTGGAAGGCATGTTTTAAAAATCAAATGATACAAACCCACAAAAATCTATTTTAATTCCAGGTTGTAAGGCAACAAAATAGGAAAAATGCCAAGGGGGGTGAATACTTTCACAAGACACTGTACACTTTGGATGGTGTATCAATGCACCCAGTCACTACGAACATACTGAATACGAATCATTACGTTTGGGGAAAATCCAACAAAATATATCACTGACTACCACTCTTCATATTTTCAAGCATGGTAGTGGCTGCATCATGTTACGGGTATGACTCTATTTGGCAAGGACATGGGAGTTTTTCCCAATTAAAAAAATTAATGGAATAGAGCCGAGCACAAGCAAAATCCTAGAGGAAAACCTGGTTCAGTCTGCTTTCCAACAGACACTGGGAGACAGATTCACCTTTCAGCTTACCAAAACGACATTGAATTTTCCTTGTTACAGTTTCGACTTCTATTCGCTTGCAAATATATGGCAACCTTGAAAATGGCAGTCTAGCAATGATCAACAACCAACTTGACAGAGCTTGAAACATTAAAATATTATAATCTGTAAATATTGTATAGTCCAGGTGTGTAAAGCTCTTAGAGACTTACCCAGAAAGACTCAAAGCTCTTAGAGACTTACCCAGAAAGACTCACAGCTCTTAGAGATTTACCCAGAAAGACTCAAAGCTCTTAGAGACTTACCCAGAAAGACTCAAAGCTCTTAGAGACTTACCCAGAAAGACTCACAGCTCTTAGAGATTTACCCAGAAAGACTCAAAGCTCTTAGAGACTTACCCAGAAAGACTCACAGCTCTTAGAGATTTACCCAGAAAGACTCAAAGCTCTTAGAGACTTACCCAGAAAGGCTCACAGCTGTAATCACTGCCAAAGGTGATTCAAACATGTGACTTTGTAAATGAGGTCTTTCTGTATCTGTATTTCTTTTTCAATAAAAGTTGTTTCACTTTGTCACTATGGGGTATTGTGTGTAGATGGGTGAGAATTAAAAAATATATATTTAATCCATTTTGAATTCCGCTGTAACACAAAATGTGGAATTATGAAGACATTCTGAAAGCATTTTATATTTAAATACTTTAAATAAAACTAGACTTGACACTATTTCCACAGGTAATGATGGCAATGACGTGATTTTTGTTAGCTGAAACTAAAACCAATGATTCCATCTGTTAACCAAAGAGATTTCTACACACTCGGCTGCATTGCTACTGTAAATAAAGAGATTCAGGATCAAATGAAAAGATAATAAAGAAATAAACCACATAGTCCAGTAAAGACAGGAAGTGTGAGTGTTAACAGGAAGTGTGAGGGTTAACAGGAAGTGTGAGTGTTAACAGGAAGTGTGAGTGTTAACAGGAAGTGTGAGTGTTAACAGGAAGTGTGAGTGTTAACAGGAAGTGTAAGTGTTAACAGGAAGTGTGAGGGTTAACAGGAAGTGTGAGGGTTAACAGGAAGTTGTCCTCCTAGAAGTTTGAACTAACCTCCAGACGAGCTTCAATGCCTACAACACTCCTTCCGTGGCCTCCAACTGCTCTTAAATGCTAGTAATTCTAAATGCATGCTCTTCAACCGATCACTGCCTGCACCTGCCCGCCCGTCCAACATCACTACTCTGGACAGTTCTGACTTAGAATATGTGGACAACTACAAATACCTAGATGCCTGGCTCATATTAAACATCTCCAATCCAAAGTTAAAACTAGAACTGGCTTCCAATATCGCAAACAAAGCATCCTTCACTCATGCTGCCAAACATACCCTCGTAAAACTGACTATCCTACTGATCCTCGACTTCGGCGATGTCATTTACAAAATAGCCTCCAACACTCTACTCAGCAAATCGGATGCAGTCTATCACAGTGCCATCTGTTTTGTCACCAAAGCCCCATATACTACCCACCACTGCGGCCTGTATGCTCTTGTTGGCTGGCCTTCACTACATATTCATCGCCAAACCCACTGGCTCCAGGTCATCTCCAGGTCATCTAAAAGTCTTTGTTAGGTAAAGCCCCTCATTATCTCAGCTCACTGGTCACCATAGCAACACCCACCTGTAGCACGCGCTCCAGCAGGTATATTTCACTGGTCATCCCCAAAGCCAACACCCACCCGTAGCACGCGCTCCAGCAGGTATATTTCACTGGTCATCCCCAAAGCCAACACCCACCCGTAGCACGCGCTCCAGCAGGTATATTTCACTGGTCATCCCCAAAGCCAACACCCACCCCTAGCACGCGCTCCAGCAGGTATATTCCACTGGTCATCCCCAAAGCCAACACCCACCCATAGCACGCGCTCCAGCAGGTATATTCCACTGGTCATCCCCAAAGCCAACACCCACCCATAGCACGCGCTCCAGCAGGTATATTTCACTGGTCGTCCCCAAAGCCAACACATCTATTCGCTGCCTTTACTTCCAGTTCTCTGCTGCCAATGACTGGAACAAATCGCATAAATCACTGAAGTTGGAGACTCACTAACTTTAAGCATCAGCTGTCAGAGCAGCTCACAGATCATTGCACCTGTTCATAGCCCATCTGTATATAGCCCATCCAACTACCTCATCCCCATACTGTTTTATTTATTTCTGCTCTTTTACACCCCAGTATCTCCACTAGCACATTATCATCTGCACATCTATCACTCCAGTGTTAAATGCTAAATCGTAATTATGTCACCACTATGGCCTATTTATTGCCTTGCCACCCTAATCATCTACATTTGCACACACTGTATATATACTTTTTCTATTGTGTTATTTGACTGTACGTTTGTTTATGTGTAACTCTGTGTTGTGGTTTGTGTCGAACTGCTTTGCTTTATCTTGGCCAGGTCGCAGTTGTAAATGAGAACTTGTTCTCAACTGGCCTACCTGGTTAAATAAAGGTGAAATAATTATTTTTTTAAATAAAGAGTGTTTTAACCATTGAGTCCTCTTACTCCAACACTTCCCAGTTTGTCCTGTCCTGTTCTATTAAATGTGTTTGAAGAGTTAAAATGAGAGTTTGTTGCCCGGTCTCTCCTTGTTTCACTGAAGGGACTGACTGTCTGTTCAATACAATACGCAGATCTCTTTTCTTTCTTTTCTTCTTCTTTATGAATATGAGGTAAACTATGCATCTTTATTTTGTTGTTCCTGAACAAACTAATGAGGTTATCCATACATCATATCAGTGGTGGTGTCATTCACTTGTATGAGGATGGTAATGGTAGAGTAGGGAAGGACAAATCTAACGGGAAAACGCAGCTAACAGTCAGCACATTGACTGTGCTCGTGCGTGTGCGTTGTGAGGCACAGCGTGACTGTGTGCGAGCAGCCACATTATCCCCCTGCTTTACCGAGCAGAGGCTGTGGATTTGGATACAATAGGAGGGCTTATTAACTAATTAAAACTAAGAAATACAAATAGAAGGGCAGGAGAGAGAGCGAGAGAGATAAGGTTTCCATTATTGATAAGATAATGTGGAATACAAAAAACAGTAGCATCTCTAAACAGTAGCATCTAATCACAGGCATCACCCAACAGACAAACCCAAATAAACACTTTTAGCATGACAATAAAACAGCAGAGAGTTGTGAGCGTAGCAAGGATTTGGGGTTGGATACCTGATGCTAATTGCCATCGTTAAATCAACTGTGAGTTAGGTTAGCAAAGATGATGTGTTGTATAGGAGATATATCACTGCTTAAGGACACAGCTGGGTTAGCAAAGATGATGTGTTGTATAGGAGATATATCACTGCTTACAGACACAGCTGGGTTAGCAAAGACAATGTGTTGTATGGGAGACAGATCACTGCTTACAGACACAGCTGGGTTTCTTGGCTGACCACTGGTTGTTCTTCTGGCAGGTGATGTTCTTCTTTCCCACCAACTCAAACGCAGGGAGACACTCAAAATGGAGCTTGTCCCCGTGGCGGAAACCTGTCCCCTCCCGCTTGCCGTAGGCTGGTATCCCTGGGTCGCCACAGCTGCCCTGGTCAATCTCTGAAGGGAAGAGACACAGATTGACAGGTAAAATATTTGGATAAAATAAATGTTGGCTTTCCAGGGAAACGTTCAACATTTCACCTTTATTGTCCTAGACCTAGATTGCCATCTATTTTGCAATCACACAGCACAGATTATAATATCAGATTATAATATCATGTTATAATATCAGATTATAATATCATGTTATAATATCAGATTATAATATCAGATTATATTATCAGATAATCATATGATATTATAATATCATGTTATAATATCAGATTATCATATCAGATTATCATATCAGATTATAATATAATGTTATAATATCAAATTATAATATCAAATTATAATGTCAAGTGTGCCTGTGTGATGCAATATCATGTAAAGAAACCATGTAACCCCATGATGTGTAGGTTAGAGTAGGTTGGCTAACATGGTAGAGTAGAGTAGGTTGGCTAACATGGTAGAGTAGAGTTAGGTTGGCTAACATGGTAGAGTATAGTTAGGTTGGCTAACATGGTAGAGTAGAGTTAGGTTGGCTAACATGGTAGAGTATAGTTAGGTTGGCTAACACGGTAGAGTAGAGTAGGTTGGCTAACACGGTAGAGTAGAGTTAGGTTGGCTAACATGGTAGACTATAGTTTGATTGGCTAACATGGTAGAGTATTGTTAGGTTGGCTAACATGGTAGAGTATTGTTAGGTTGGCTAACATGGTAGATTAGATAAGGGCTGACTGACATGGTAGAGTATTGTTAGGTTGGCTAACATGGTAGAGTATTGTTAGGTTGGCTAACATGGTAGATTAGATAAGGGCTGACTGACATGGTAGAGTATTGTTAGGTTGGCTAACATGGTAGAGTATTGTTAGGTTGGCTAACATGGTGGAATAGAGTTAGTTTGGCTAACATGGTAGACTATAGTTTGATTGGCTAACATGGTAGAGAAGTGATAGGTTGGCTAACATGGTAGAGTATTGTTAGGTTGGCTAAAATGGTAGATTAGATAAGGGCTGACTGACATGCTAGAGTAGTGTTAGGTTGGCTATCATGGTAGCATATTGTTAGGTTGGCTAACATGGTAGAGTAGTGTTAGGTTGGCTAACATGGTGGAATAGAGTTAGTTTGGCTAAAATGGTAGACTATAGTTTGATTGGCTAACATGGTAGACTATAGTTTGATTGGCTAACATGGTAGACTATAGTTTGATTGGCTAACATGGTAGACTATAGTTTGATTGGCTAACATGGTAGACTATAGTTTGATTGGCTAACATGGTAGACTATAGTTTGATTGGCTAACATGGTAGAGTAGTGATAGGTTGGCTAACATGGTAGACTATAGTTTGATTGGCTAACATGGTAGAGTAGTGATAGGTTGGCTAACAGGCTAACATGGTTGAGTATAGTTAGGTTGGCTAACATGGTGTACCTATGATCGGCCCTGTTGGGTGATAGAATAAACAACACCTGTTTGTAATGTTAACTTCTCTAGGGTAGGGTGCAGAATTTTGACATTCAGATGAAAAGCCTTCCCGAAGTAAACTGCCTGTTACTCAGGTCCAGAAGCTAGGATATGCATATGTTGGTATATTTGGATAGAAAACACTCTGAAGTCTCCAAAACTGTTAAAATAATGCCTGTGAGTAAAACAGAACTGATATGGCAGGCGAATCCTTGAGGACAAACCACCCACCAAAACAAAAAAATCAGTTTACCACTATTTTCAATGGCTAGTATTTTAATAATAATAATAATTATTATTTTGATGTATAACACGTGTATTTTCAAGAACGTCAAATATTTGAATTTAGTATTTTTCAATTTCACTGGATGTTGGCCAGGTGGGACGCTACCTAACCTAGAGAGTTTTTTAAGTGCTTTCTCAAACTATTTAGAGTGCTCAATGCTCTATACAAGGAACTGGATGACCCAGACAGAACCCAGTCAGAACGCAGACAAAACCCAGTCAGAACCCAGTCAGTTCCCAGTCAGAACCCAGTCAGAACATAATCAGTTCCCAGTCAGATCCCAGTCAGATCCCAGACAAAACCCAGTCAGATCCCAGTCAGATCCCAGACAGAACCCAGACAGATCCCAGTCAGAACCCAGACAGAATCCAGTCAGAAGCCACACAGAACCCAGACAGATCCCAGTCAGAACCCAGACAGAATGCAGTCAGAACCCAGTCACAACCCAGACAGAACCCAGACAGATCCCAGTCAGAACCCAGACAGAATGCAGTCAGAACCCAGTCACAACCCAGTCAGAACCCAGTCAGGACCCAGACAGAATGCAGTCAGAACCCAGTCACAACCCAGACAGAACACAGACAGAACACAGACAGAACAAGTGGTAGAAAAAATACCAAATTGTCATACTTGAGAAAAAGTAAAGATACCTTAATAGAAAATGACTCAAGTGAAAGTGAAAGTCACCCAGTAAAATACTACTTGAGTAAAAGTCTAAAAGTATTTGGTTTTAAATGTACTTACGTATCAAAAGTAAAAGTATAAATAATTTAAAATGGCTTATGTTAATTAAACCAGATGACACAATTTTCTTGTTTTTAAATTTACGGATAGCCAGGGGCACATTTCAACACTCAGACACAATTTACTAACAAAGCATTTGTGTTTAATGAGTCTGCCAGATCAGAGGCATTAGGGACGAGCAGGGATGTTCTCTTGATAAGTGTGTGAATTAGACCATTGTCCTGTCCTGCTAAGCATTCAAAATGTAACAAGTACGTTTGGGTGTTAGGGAATGTAAGGAGTACAGTATTTTCTCTAGGAATGTAGTGGAATAAAAGTAAAATTACAAAAAACGTAAATAGTAAAGTAGAGTACAGATACCCAAAAATACTTTACACCACTGGACAGAACGCAGTCAGAACCCAGTCAGAACGCAGTCAGAACCCAGACAGAACAAAGTATCTTCTCTCTCTCTCTCTTTCTCTCTCTTAATTCAATATCAATTTAAGGGGCCTTATTGGCTTGGGAAACATATGTTTACATTGCCAAAGCAAGTGAAATAGATAATAAACAAAAGTGAAATAAACAATACAAATGAACAGTAAACACAACACTCACAAACGTTCCAAAATAATAAATACATTTCAAATGTAAATATTATGTTCAAAAAGTTCAATTACAAAAAGGGAAAATGAATAAGCATAAATATGGGTTGTATTTACAATGGTGTTTGTTCTTCACTGGTTGCCCTTTTCTCGTGGCAACAGGTCACACATCTTGCTGCTGTGATGTCACACTGTGGAATTTCACCCAGTAGATATGGGAGTTTATCACAATTGTATTTTATTTTGAATTCTTTGTGGATCTGTGTAATCTGAGGGAAATATGTCTCTCTAATATGGTCATACATTGGGCAGGAGGTTAGGAAGTGCAGCTCAGTTTCCACCTCATTGTGTGAGCAGTGAGCACATAGCCTGTCTTCTCTTGAGAGCCATATCTGTCTATGGAGGCCTTTCTCAATAGCAAGGCTATGCTCACTGAGTCTGTACATAGTCCAAGATTTCCTTAAGTTTGGGTCAGTCACAGTGGTCAGGTATTCTGTCAATGTGTACTCTCTGTTTAGGGCAATATATCATTCTAGTTTTCTCTGTGTTTTTGTAAATTCTTTCTAATGTGTCAAGAAATTGTCTTTTTGTTTTCTCATGATTTGGTTGGGTCTAATTGTGCTGCTGTCCTGGGGCTCTGTGTGGTCTGTTTGTGTTTGTGAACAGAGCCCCAGGACCAGCTTGCTTAGTGAACTCTTCTCCAGGTTCATCTCTCTGTAGGTGATGGCTTTGTTATGGAAGGTTTGGGAATCGCTTCCTTTTATGTGGTTGTAGAAATTAATGTATATTTTCTGGATTTAATAAAGGCCGCCCCCAGGTGGTAAGAGTAGGCAACGACACATCTGCCACGTTGATCCTTAACACTGGGGACCGACAGGGGTGTGTACTTAGTCCCCTCCTGTATTCCCTGTTCACCCACGACTGCGTGGCCAAACATGACTCCAACACCATCATTAAGTTTGCTGATGACACAACAGTGATAGGCCTGATCAACGACAACAATGAGATGGCCTACAGGGAGGAGGCCAGAGACATGGTAGTGTGGTGCCAGGACAACAACCTCTCCCTCAATGTGAGCAAGACAAAGGAGCTGATTGTGGACTACAGGAAAAGCTGGGCCTAACAGGCCCCCATTAACATCGACGAGGCTGCAATGGAGCGGGTCGAGAATTTCATGTTCCTTGGTGTCCACATCACCAACAAACTATCATGGTCCAAACACACCAAGACAGTCGTGAAGAGGGCACGACAACACCTATTCCCCCTCAGGAGACTGAAAAGATTTGGCATGGGTCCTCAGATCCTCAAAGTTCTACAGCTGCACCATCGAGAGCATACTGACTCGTTGCATCACTGCCTGGTATGGCAACTGCTCAGCATCTGACCGTAAGGCGCTACAGAGGGTAGTGCGAGTGCCCCAGTACATCCCTGGGGCCAAGCTCCCTGCCATCCAAGACCTCTATACCAGGCGATGTCAGAGGAAAGCCCATAAATATTCAGACTTTTCTCCGCTACCAAACGGCAAGTGCTACCGGAGCTCCAAGTCTAGGATCAAAGGGCTCCTCAACAGCTTCTACCCCCAAGCTGTAAGACTGCTGAACAGTTCATAAAAATTGTATAAAGCCTCGTTATTGTTATTCTTGTTGTGTTACATTTTATTATAACTTTTTATTTTAGTCTACTTGGTAAATATTTCCGTCTTCTTGAACTGCACTGTTGGTTAAGGGCTTGTAAGTAAGCATTTCACGGTAGTCTACACTTGTTTTATTCTGCGCATGTGGCAAATATAATTTGATTTGATTTGAACATTTTGATGTTGCCCTGTTCCAAAACCGTTCCAGACTTATACACGTTCCCATTGGCTGACTCCGAGTCCTTGTTGTCTAACATCCTGAGTTTCCCCCCATCGGTAACACCCCGCCCCCCTCTTAACAGAGGGGTAGAGTAAATATAGCACTGTGCCATGCCAGGGGATGGTCTGTGTGGAAGATTAAGTTGCTTACGTTCCCATTTATTAGAAGTCAACAGAAAGAGTCTTTTGAATTTCCATAAGGAGCTTCTTTTTAAACTCTTTCTGTGCCTTCTTCTTCTCTTCTTTTACATCCAGGGTGTATTTTTTATTTTTGTACTAATTCTTCACCTTCTCTTCTTTTACATCCAGGGGGTACTGTATTGTAATGACCTCTGCACAGAGGGAGGGGGCTTCAAAGGCCTCTGCACAGAGGAGGGGGCTTCAAAGGCCTCTGCACAGAGGGAGGGGGCTTCAAAGGCCTCTGCACAGAGGGAGGGGCTTCAAAGGCCTCTGCACAGAGGGAGGGGGCTTCAAAGGCCTCTGTACAGAGGGAGGGGGCTTCAAAGGCCTCTGCACAGAGGAGGGCTTCAAAGGCCTCTGTACAGAGGGAGGGGCTTCAAAGGCCTCTGCACAGAGGGAGGGGCTTCAAAGGCCTCTGCACAGAGGGAGGGGGCTTCAAAGGCCTCTGCACAGAGGGAGGGCTTCAAAGGGCTCTGCACAGAGGGAGGGGGCTTCAAAGGCCTCTGCACAGAGGGAGGGGCTTCAAAGGCCTCTGCACAGAGGGAGGGGGCTTCAAAGGGCTCTGCACAGAGGGAGGGGGCTTCAAAGGCCTCTGCACAGAGGGAGGGGGCTTCAAAGGCCTCTGCACAGAGGAGGGGCTTCAAAGGCCTCTGCACAGATGGAGGGGGGGTCAAAGGCCTCTGCACAGAGGGAGGGGGCTTCAAAGGCCTCTGCACAGAGGGAGGGGCTTCAAAGGCCTCTGCACAGAGGGAGGGGGGCTTCAAAGGCCTCTGCACAGAGGGAGGGGGCTTCAAAGGCCTCTGCACAGAGGAGGGGCTTCAAAGGCCTCTGCACAGAGGGAGGGGGGGCTTCAAAGGCCTCTGCACAGAGGGAGGGGGCTTCAAAGGCCTCTGCACAGAGGGAGGGGGCTTCAAAGGCCTCTGCACAGAGGAGGGGGGAGGGGCTCAAAGGCCTCTGCACAGAGGGAGGGGCTTCAAAGGCCTCTGCACAGAGGGAGGGGGCTTCAAAGGCCTCTGCACAGAGGGAGGGGGCTTCAAAGGCCTCTGCACAGAGGGAGGGGGCTTCAAAGGCCTCTGCACAGAGGGAGGGGCTTCAAAGGCCTCTGCACAGAGGGGCTCAGGGCTTCAAAGGCCTCTGCACAGAGGGAGGGGTGCTTCAAAGGCCTCTGCACAGAGGAGGGGATAAAGAATTCAAAGGCCTCTGCACAGAGGGAGGGGCTTCAAAGGCCTCTGCACAGAGGGGCTTCAAAGGCCTCTGCACAGAGGGAGGGGGCTTCAAAGGCCTCTGCACAGAGGGAGGGGTCAGTGTCAAAGGCCTCTGCACAGAGGGAGGGGCTTCAAAGGCCTCTGCACAGAGGGAGGGGCTTCAAAGGCCTCTGCACAGAGGGAGGGGGCTTCAAAGGCCTCTGCACAGAGGGAGGGGGCTTCAAAGGCCTCTGCACAGAGGGAGGGTGCTTCAAAGGCCTCTGCATTTGGGTGGGGTCGGCTGTGAAACTCTCCTGCAATTGTTGGGCTCAAGGGCTTTGACACCTCTGCACAGAGGGAGGGGGCATCAAAAGCCTCTGCATTTGGGTGGGAGAGGCTCTGAAACTCTCCTGCCATTGTTGGGCTCAAGGGCTTTGACACCTCTGCACAGAGGGAGGGGGCATCAAAAGCCTCTGCATTTGGGTGGGAGAGGCTCTGAAACTTTCCTGCCATTGTTGGGCTCAGTGGTAATTGAAGTTGCAGCCAGATCTATTTTGTCCTATTAAGCTTGGAAGCCTAACTTCAGCCTTTATAAAGTATAATATATCATTGTAATTTATTTACTTATTGGATTTTAAAAAGTAGCTTCTGATGAAACTCACTCAGTTCCAGGTTGATTCGTGTTTTCGGGTTTCTGTTGTTCTTCTTCAGCTGGTTGTTGGTTTGCCAGAGCATTTGCTGTATAGTACTTGGTAATAAGAATCTTTGGTAGTAGTAGAATCCTTCCAGGTCATTTTGTCTAAAATGAGATAGTATGTTTGGAGTTTTGATTTGTAGTGAAGGTTATGTTGTAGAGGGTAGTATCCTGTATATGTCCTGGTGACATAGTGTTGTGGAGGATAGTATCCTGTATATGTCCTGGTGACATAGTGTTGTGGAGGGTAGTATCCTGTATATGTCCTGGTGACATAGTGGAGGGTAGTATCCTGTATATGTCCTGGTGACATAGTGTTGTAGAGGGTAGTATCCTGTATATGTCCTGGTGACATAGTGTTGTAGAGGGTAGTATCCTGTATATGTCCTGGTGACATAGTGTTGTAGAGGGTAGTATCCTGTATATGTCCTGGTGACATAGTGTTGTAGAGGTAGTATCCTGTATATGTCCTGGTGACATAGTGTTGTAGAGGGTAGTATCCTGTATATGTCCTGGTGACATAGTGTTGTAGAGGGTAGTATCCTGTATATGTCCTGGTGACATAGTGTTGTAGAGGGTAGTATCCTGTATATGTCCTGGTGACATAGTGTTGTAGAGGGTAGTATCATGTATATGTCCTGGTGACATAGTGAAGGTTATGTTGTAGAGGGTGGTATCCTGTATATGTCCTGGTGACATAGTGTTGTGGAGGGTAGTATCCTGTATATGTCCTGGTGACATAGTGTTGTGGAGGGTAGTATCCTGTATATGTCCTGGTGACATAGTGTTGTAGAGGGTAGCATCCTGTATATGTCCTGGTGACATAGTGAAGGTTATGTTGTAGAGGGTAGTATCCTGTATATGTCCTGGTGACATAGTGTTGTAGAGGGTAGCATCCTGTATATGTCCTGGTGACATAGTGTTGTTTAGGGTAGTATCCTGTATATGTCCTGGTGACATAGTGTTGTAGAGGGTAGTATCCTGTATATGTCCTGGTGACATAGTGTTGTAGAGGGTAGTATCCTGTATATGTCCTGGTGACATAGTGTTATAGAGGGTAGTATCCTGTATATGTCTTGGTGACATAGTGAAGGTTATGTTGTGGAGGGTAGTATCCTGTATATGTCCTGGTGACATAGTGTTGTAGAGGGTAGTATCCTGTATAGGTCCTGGTGACATAGTGTTGTAGAGGGTAGTATCCTGTATATGTCCTGGTCACATAGTGTTGTAGAGGGTAGCATCCTGTATATGTCCTGGTGACATAGTGTTGTAGAGGGTAGTATCATGTATATGTCCTGGTGACATAGTGTTGTAGAGGGTAGTATCCTGTATATGTCCTGGTGACATAGTGGAGGGTAGTATCCTGTATATGTCCTGGTCACATAGTGTTGTAGAGGGTAGCATCCTGTATATGTCCTGGTGACATAGTGTTGTAGAGGGTAGTATCATGTATATGTCCTGGTGACATAGTGTTGTAGAGGGTAGTATCCTGTATATGTCCTGGTGACATAGTGAAGGGTAGTATCCTGTATATGTCCTGGTGACATAGTGTTGTGGAGGGTAGTATCCTGTATATGTCCTGGTGACATAGTGTTGTAGAGGGTAGTATCCTGTATATGTCCTGGTGACATAGTGTTGTGGAGTGTAGTATCCTGTATATGTCCTGGTGACATAGTGTTGTGTAGGGTAGCATCCTGTATATGTCCTGGTGACATAGTGTTGTGGAGGGTAGTATCCTGTCTATGTCCTGGTGACATAGTGAAGGTTACGTTGTGGAGGGTAGTATCCTGTATATGTCCTGGTGACATAGTGGAGGGTAGTATCCTGTATATGTCCTGGTGACATAGTGTTGTGGAGGATAGTATCCTGTATATGTCCTGGTGACATAGTGTTGTGGAGGATAGTATCCTGTATATGTCCTGGTTCTAAAACATGCTCCTTCCTCCTTCCTGTATCTCATGGAAATATAAATGTTTTGTCCACTCAGTGTATTTTACATCTCTCTCTCTCCCTGCAGCTTCTGCCTGGGATGAGGAGCTGACGTTTCACACGCTGGCACATATTTCTTTAGTCTTTACACACGCCCCTCATCCCGTTCATTATCCAATTATTCATGCATCCCTCACTCTTCCCCATCCTGGTTTTTCCGGGGCTGCTACAGATGGAATCCAGAAAACTCTCAGTGATGAATCGGTAAATGGAACGCCAGAACAGGAAGTGTACCGGACAAATAAGCCCATCCATCCATCCATGGAATGATGCTAGATTCTCATGACCTTTTAAAAAGCACCAGGGGATCAGAGACTGAGAGATAATCCATGGGTGATTTAGGGTGTTTTCACATATGAAATTAGTTACCCTGGTTCGAGGTTTCTAAATTGTTGGTGAGAATTTTACATAATATGTTTTGCTTTCACAAGGTCTGAAAAATAACCGTTTCAGGGTGCGATTAGCAAAATGCACATTCTACATGACGTAAGTGAGCTAACTTGTTGACACTGGGCAAAAAAACTTCCATACAACTCCCACTGCCACGTCCCAGTACCTGGTACTCTGGTCCTGGAAGTTGAACCAACGACTCACGCTGCCACATCCCAGTACCTGGTACTCTGGTCCTGGAAGTTGAACCAACGACTCACGCTGCCACGTCCCAGTACCTGGTACTCTGGTCCTGGATGTTGAACCAGCAACTCCCACTGCCACATCTCAGTACCTGGTACTCTGGTCCTGGAAGTTGAACCAACGACTCACGCTGCCACATCCCAGTACCTGGTACTCTGGTCCTGGAAGTTGAACCAACGACTCACGCTGCCACGTCCCAGTACCTGGTACTCTGGTCCTGGATGTTGAACCCGCGACTCACGCTGCCACATCCCAGTACCTGGTACTCTGGTCCTGGAAGTTGAACCCGCGACTCACGCTGCCACGGCACAGTACCTGGTACTCTGGTCCTGGAAGTTGAACCCGCGACTCACGCTGCCACGTCCCAGTACCTGGTACTCTGGTCCTGGATGTTGAAACAATGACTCACGCTGGTTCAGGGTTCATTTGCGTTTTCACAAATGTTTTATAGGATCAGGGTACCAGGAAAAGCATCGTAATGACTATCATTTTTTAAACCCATATTTAGTGTCTACGATGTGGAGATTAGCATCCTAAGGGACTCATCAGGTCCATTGCTTATGGATGTAACTCAGTGTTATGCCCACCTATGGATTTATAATGACTTATTTTATTGCTTTATATACTGCACATTTTCTTTTAAAGTGACTTTGGGCGTCTTGGGGAGAAAGAAAACGTTGTATTAATTGTGAATAAAGGGGAGGGTTTGATTTTCATTGTAAACACATTTTTTTTGTGTGAATGTTTTATGTTATGTAAAAATCACCAGGAAGTAGATTAGTTAATAGACCAATAAAAAAGAGAGTTCCAAACAACAGTTAACCCTCACAACCACTCGCAGACAGTCCTAACAGCATTATTGCTCTTTGCTAAAAAAGCTTTTTTAATTTTAATTTTATTTTAGACTATTTTTATTGGAGAAAAAAAACAAAAAAACAATAAGGTACTTCATTGTTACCCAGAAATGATTGGATATGGAAATGAAAACATTTGCATTGGACGGTTAAAAGGATAATACCCAGAAACAAACTCCTGTTGGTGGAAACGTATGTTCTATCAGTGGTAAAATAACCTCTGATTGGTCAGTCTGAGAAATCTAACTTCTGATTGGTCAGTCTGAGAAATCTAACTTCTGATTGGTCAGTCTGAGAAATCTAACTTCTGATTGGTCAGTCTGAGAACTCTAACTTCTGATTGGTCAGTCTGAGAACTCTAACTTCTAACTTCACTGGAGACAGCAGAAAACACACTATCACATTTCATAACTCTTTTAAAATCATTACCTGCATTTCATATTGTCAAATCAGCCAACAGATGGTATGGCCACACTTGTCTAGAACACATCCATCCGTTTATATTGGCATGACAAAGTACATTATTCACATTAGATGTGCACAATCTAATCAGTGTATCAAATTATTCAACTCAGTTCCTCCTTCAAGTATTATCTCCCAATGCGTCCTGTTCCCTAAGTGGGAAATGTGGGAAAGGGCCTCTGTTGCCATAGCAACGTACTCTGCACTCGCTCTGGGCAAGCAGAGTTTCCAAGTTGAACTCGGATGAGACAGACTCCTAAATTGATAGTGCAGTTGGTTTAGGTGATTTTACAGCTAGCTAGCTAGCTAGCTACTTCACATGCTAATATTGACTTTGGTATTATTGTGTGTACAGTAGATATGTCCACGTTTAAGTTTAGACAATTATTCAAATCGTTAATATTAGAATTGAGGTTTCGGTTAAAACAAAAACGAATAATTTAAAAAAATTGAGGTCGCAGCTGCTGCCCATCTGCAATCCACGGTGGTAATAGCACTCACCGTTGCCCCTAGTGGATGGTTTTTAAGTCATCGCCAGATGGTCCTGGGTACCAGAATGGACGTCAAATTTCGCCTTGGATCTTGAGCGACCTGGCTGTTATTGAGTATCAGTACAGACAGACTGCAGCTACATCAGCCTCATTGAAAATGAAGTCCCTCCAGTCGATCTGAACCTATTCTTCCACACTACAATTAGAACACCCGGGAGGAAGTAGGGAAGAAATATGAATACAAAAAGAGAGAAAAGGAAGGATATAAGTCCTTTGATGTGTCTGCATACGTGACCGACCGGCTCGATTGGGTCTTATGTAGCAACATTTTGACATTGTTTTTCATTACATTGGATTTAAAGTAGAGACTCAAAGCTACAAAGTGATATATTATACTATAGGATATATTATACTCTACAGTTGAGGAACAATGGCAAAGTCATTCTGCTTTGAAAGTTGATAAACTTAGAAACTCACCTTTGAGAAAATGGCACTTGAATGTTTTGGTACACCTACTGGAGAGCTTTGTTTTAAACCCATTCAGCATCAGCATTGTTCACACCCTCTTAAGCCTTAGCCCCGCCCATCTCTTTAATGATTCACATGTGAGGCCATGTGCTAAACAGAGTGAGTACGGTAGTGTGCAAAACAGAGTGAGTACGGTAGTGTGCTAAACAGAGTGAGTATGGTAGTGTAGTAAACAGAGTGAGTATGGTAGTGTAGTAAACAGAGTGAGTACGGTAGTGTAGTAAACAGAGTATGGTAGTGTAGTAAACAGAGTGAGTACGGTAGTGTAGTAAACAGAGTGAGTACGGTAGTGTAGTAAACAGAGTGAGTATGGTAGTGTAGTAAACAGAGTGAGTACGGTAGTGTAGTAAACAGAGTATGGTAGTGTAGTAAACAGAGTGAGTACTGTAGTGTAGTAAACAGAGTGAGTACTGTAGTGTAGTAAACCGAGTGAGTACGGTAGTGTAGTAAACAGAGTGAGTACTGTAGTGTAGTAAACAGAGTGAGTATGGTAGTGTAGTAAACAGAGTGAGTACGGTAGTGTAGTAAACAGAGTATGGTAGTGTAGTAAACAGAGTGAGTACGGTAGTGTAGTAAACAGAGTGAGTATGGTAGTGTAGTAAACAGAGTGAGTATGGTAGTGTAGTAAACAGAGTGAGTACGGTAGTGTAGTAAACAGAGTATGGTAGTGTAGTAAACAGAGTGAGTACGGTAGTGTAGTAAACAGAGTGAGTACTGTAGTGTAGTAAACAGAGTGAGTATGGTAGTGTAGTAAACAGAGTGAGTACGGTAGTGTAGTAAACAGAGTATGGTAGTGTAGTAAACAGAGTGAGTACGGTAGTGTAGTAAACAGAGTGAGTACGGTTGTGAAGTAAACAGAGTGAGTATGGTAGTGTAGTAAACAGAGTGAGTACGGTAGTGTAGTAAACAGAGTATGGTAGTGTAGTAAACAGAGTGAGTACGGTAGTGTAGTAAACAGAGTGAGTATGGTAGTGTAGTAAACAGAGTGAGTACGGTAGTGTAGTAAACAGAGTATGGTAGTGTAGTAAACAGAGTGAGTACTGTAGTGTAGTAAACAGAGTGAGTACTGTAGTGTAGTAAACAGAGTGAGTATGGTAGTGTAGTAAACAGAGTGAGTATGGTAGTGTAGTAAACAGAGTATGGTAGTGTAGTAAACAGAGTGAGTACTGTAGTGTAGTAAACAGAGTGAGTACTGTAGTGTAGTAAACCGAGTGAGTACGGTAGTGTAGTAAACAGAGTGAGTACTGTAGTGTAGTAAACAGAGTGAGTATGGTAGTGTGCTAAACAGAGTGAGTACGGTAGTGTGCTAAACAGAGTGAGTATGGTAGTGTAGTAAACAGAGTGAGTATGGTAGTGTAGTAAACAGAGTGAGTACGGTAGTGTAGTAAACAGAGTGAGTATGGTAGTGTAGTAAACAGAGTGAGTATGGTAGTGTAGTAAACAGAGTGAGTACTGTAGTGTAGTAAACAGAGTGAGTACGGTAGTGTAGTAAACAGAGTATTGTAGTGTAGTAAACAGAGTGAGTACGGTAGTGTAGTAAACAGAGTGAGTATGGTAGTGTAGTAAACAGAGTGAGTACGGTAGTGTAGTAAACAGAGTATGGTAGTGTAGTAAACAGAGTGAGTACTGTAGTGTAGTAAACAGAGTGAGTACGGTAGTGTAGTAAAAAGAGTGAGTACGGTAGTGTAGTAAACAGAGTGAGTACGGTAGTGTAGTAAACAGAGTGAGTACGGTAGTGTAGTAAACAGAGTGAGTACGGTAGTGTAGTAAACAGAGTGAGTATGGTAGTGTAGTAAACAGAGTGAGTACTGTAGTGTAGTAAACAGAGTGAGTACGGTAGTGTGCTAAACAGAGTATGGTAGTGTAGTAAACAGAGTGCGTACGGTAGTGTAGTAAACAGAGTGAGTACGGTAGTGTGAGTACTGTAGTGTAGTAAACAGAGTGAGTATGGTAGTGTAGTAAACAGAGTGAGTATGGTAGTGTGGTAAACAGAGTGAGTACGGTAGTGTAGTAAACAGAGTGAGTACTGTAGTGTAGTAAACAGAGTGAGTACTGTAGTGTAGTAAACCGAGTGAGTACGGTAGTGTAGTAAACAGAGTGAGTATGGTAGTGTAGTAAACAGAGTGAGTATGGTAGTGTAGTAAACAGAGTGAGTACGGTAGTGTAGTAAACAGAGTGAGTATGGTAGTGTAGTAAACAGAGTGAGTACGGTAGTGTAGTAAACAGAGTGAGTACGGTAGTGTAGTAAACAGAGTGAGTACGGTAGTGTAGTAAACAGAGTGAGTATGGTAGTGTAGTAAACAGAGTGAGTATGGTAGTGTAGTAAACAGAGTGAGTATGGTAGTGTGGTAAACAGAGTGAGTATGGTAGTGTAGTAAACAGAGTGAGTACTGTAGTGTAGTAAACCGAGTGAGTACGGTAGTGTAGTAAACAGAGTGAGTACGGTAGTGTAGTAAACAGAGTGAGTACTGTAGTGTAGTAAACAGAGTGAGTATGGTAGTGTAGTAAACAGAGTGAGTACTGTAGTGTAGTAAACAGAGTGAGTACGGTAGTGTAGTAAACAGAGTATTGTAGTGTAGTAAACAGAGTGAGTACGGTAGTGTAGTAAACAGAGTGAGTACGGTAGTGTAGTAAACAGAGTGAGTATGGTAGTGTAGTAAACAGAGTGAGTATGGTAGTGTAGTAAACAGAGTGAGTATGGTAGTGTGGTAAACAGAGTGAGTATGGTAGTGTAGTAAACAGAGTGAGTACTGTAGTGTAGTAAACCGAGTGAGTACGGTAGTGTAGTAAACAGAGTGAGTACGGTAGTGTAGTAAACAGAGTGAGTACTGTAGTGTAGTAAACAGAGTGAGTATGGTAGTGTAGTAAACAGAGTGAGTACTGTAGTGTAGTAAACAGAGTGAGTACGGTAGTGTAGTAAACAGAGTATTGTAGTGTAGTAAACAGAGTGAGTACGGTAGTGTAGTAAACAGAGTGAGTATGGTACTGTAGTAAACAGAGTGAGTATGGTAGTGTAGTAAACAACCAAAGATTTCAAGACTAAAGACTGGTTTCTACTACGTCTATTGTCATGTCTGTCGACAGTTGTCGTAGTTACATGATGAACATTCTATTGTCGTCCGACATTTAAAAAAAACAGTATCAACTAAAAAAAAGACGACAGGACGTCAGCAGCCTAAATGTCCAACACCAATTAAACCTCTGTCTCTTTAACATCATGTGACAGGGGTCCTGAGTCGTAACATCATGTGACAGGGGTCCTGAGTCCTAACATCATGTGACAGGGGTCCTGAGTCCTAACATCATGTGACAGGGGTCCTGAGTCCTAACATCATGTGACAGGGGTCCTGAGTCTTAACATCATGTGACAGGGGTCCTGAGTCTTAACATCATGTGACAGGGGTCCTGAGTCCTAACATCATGTGACAGGGGTCCTGAGTCCTAACATCATGTGACAGGGGTCCTGAGTCCTAACATCATGTGACAGGGGTCCTGAGTCTTAACATCACGTGACAGGGGTCCTGAGTCCTAACATCACGTGACAGGGGTCCTGAGTCCTAACATCACGTGACAGGGGTCCTGAGTCCTAACATCACGTGACAGGGGTCCTGAGTCCTAACATCACGTGACAGGGGTCCTGAGTCCTAACATCACGTGACAGGGGTCCTGAGTCTTAACATCATGTGACAGGGGTCCTGAGTCCTAACATCATGTGACAGGGGTCCTGAGTCCTAACATCATGTGACAGGGGTCCTGAGTCCTAACATCATGTGACAGGGGTCCTGAGTCCTAACATCATGTGACAGGGGTCCTGAGTCCTAACATCATGTGACAGGGGTCCTGAGTCCTAACATCATGTGACAGGGGTCCTGAGTCCTAACATCATGTGACAGGGGTCCTGAGTCCTAACATCATGTGACAGGGGTCCTGAGTCCTAACATCATGTGACAGGGGTCCTGAGTCCTAACATCATGTGACAGTGGTCCTGAGTCCTAACATCATGTGACAGGGGTCCTGAGTCCTAACATCACGTGACAGTGGTCCTGAGTCCTAACATCATGTGACAGGGGTCCTGAGTCCTAACATCACGT
>NC_088399.1:99841079-99848579 GCF_034236695.1 Oncorhynchus nerka | reverse complement strand
TGAGAGCCACTGGTGTCGTCAGTCTTGAAGTTCAGCCACATCTGATGACTGGTGCTGACCACCAGGTCTGGAGTAGTGGTCCCTGATAGGCTGCAGGAGACAGGGGGAAGATGTGTGAGTGTGTCTGTGTCTGTGTGAGTGTGTCTGTGCCTGTGTGAGTGTGTATGTGTCTGTGTGAGTGTGTCTGTGCCTGTGTGAGTGTGTCTGTGCCTGTGTGAGTGTGTATGTGCCTGTGTTAGTGTGCCTGTGTCTGTGTGAGTGTGTCTGTGCCTGTGTGAGTGTGTCTGTGCCTGTGTGAGTGTGTATGTGTCTGTGTGAGTGTGTCTGTGCCTGTGTGAGTGTGTCTGTGCCTGTGTGAGAGTGTCTGTGCCTGTGTTAGTGTGTTGGTGCCCATAGGAGTGTGCCGGTGCCTGTGTTAGTGTGTCTATGCCTGTGAGAGCACACCTAGGGATACTTAGGGATCCCTCCCTCTCTCCCCTCTCTCTCCTCCCCTCCTCCTCCACAACAACCTAAAGCCTCACTACACAGCTTCACATAAAAATCGATCTATAAAATTTTATTAAGGCCGTAAATTTCAGCACAATTAATAACAACACCCAGTGAAACGTTATGGAGCATCTGTTGGAGCAAACTCCATTAGGACACATCAATATGCAACGCGACGTGGCGAACGGCCGTGATCTTGTTTTAACATTGAGGGGAGCAGGGATTGACAATGTGGCACTGGATCTATCTTTCACGCACTACTGGTCCTGGAGGTGATGAAATGGACAGAAATAGATGGATGGAGGGAGATGGAAGGTGGTAGGGAGGTGGGGGAGGAGGAGAGGAGGGGGAGGGAGAGGAGGAGAGGAGGGGGAGGGGAGGAGAGGGAGGAGGGGAGGAGGAGAGGAGGAGGAGGGAGAGGAGGAGAGGAGGAGGAGGGAGAGGAGGAGGAGGTGGGGGAGGAGGGGGAGAGGAGGGAGGAGGGAGAGGAGGAGGAGGTAGGGGAGGAGGGAGAGGAGGGGGAGGGAGAGGAGGGGGAGGAGGGGGAGGGAGAGGAGGGGGAGGAGGGGGGGAGGAGGAGGGAGAGGAGGAGAGGAGGGGGAGGAGGAGAGGAGGAGGGGGAGGAGGAGGTGGGGAAGGAGGAGAGGAGGAGGAGGAGGAGAGGGAGAGGAGGAGGAGGAGGGGGAGGGGAGGGGGAGGGGGAGAGGAGGAGGTGGGGGAGGAGGAGGAGAGGAGGAGATGAGGGAGGAGGAGGAGGAGGAGAGAGAGGAGGAGGAGGTGGAGAGGAGGAGGTGGGGGAGGAGAAGAGGAGGGGGAGGGAGAGGGGGGGGGAGGAGGGGGAGGGGGAGGGAGGGGGAGGGAGAGGAGGGGGAGGAGGGGGAGGAGGAGGGAGGAGGGGGAGGAGGAGGGGAGAGGAGGAGAGGAGGGGGAGGAGGAGAGGAGGAGGGGGAGGAGGAGGTGGGGGAGGAGGAGAGGAGGAGGAGGAGGGAGAGGAGGGAGAGGAGGATGAGGAGGAGGAGGAGGAGGAGGGGGAGGGGAGAGGAGGAGGTGGGGGAGGAGGAGAGGAGGAGGAGGGAGAGGAGGGGGAGGAGGAGGAGGGGGAGGTGGAGGTGGGGGAGGAGGAGAGGAGGAGGAGTAGGGAGAGGAGGAGAGGAGGAGGTGGGGGAGGAGGAGGAGGTGGGGGAGGAGGAGGAGGAGGAGGTGGGTGAGGAGGAGGAGGTGGGTGGGGAGGAGGAGGAGGAGGTGGGTGAGGAGGAGGAGGAGGAGGAGGAGGAGGAGGAGGAGGAATGCAGGGGAGGAGGGATTGAGGGAGGGAGAGAGGTGAGAGGGAAGGTAGGATAGAGATGGCAAGACAGATATGGAGAAAGAGGAAGAGCGAGAGAGAGAGAGAGAGATATAGAAAGAGAGAGAGAGAAAGCTAGTGAAAGAGAAAGAGAGAAAGCTAGTGAAAGAGACAGAGAGAAAGCTAGTGAAAGAGACAGAGAGAAAGCTAGTGAAAGAGACAGAGAGAAAGCTAGTTAAAGAGACAGAGAGGTGGGAGGAAAGCAAGTCAAACTGAAGGAGGGAAAGAGCGGGTGTATTCACAAGAAAATTGTGTGAGAAATGTGAGAACAAGAAAAAGGACAAAGAGAGAAATAAGACAGGAAGCAGAGAGGCTGAAACTCACACGTGAAAGACGGTCTTCTGGTCTCCGACCACGGCTCCATCTCCAACCGTCAACGTATCGTAACCACGCTCCAGGTCAAAGTCCTCAAAGGTCAGTTTGATCACCTAGGAGACAGTAACGACGTCAGAACGCATCTTAACCACGCTCCAGGTCAAAGTCCTCAAAGGTCAGTTTAATCACCTAGGTGACAGTAACGACGTCAGAATGCCAAATGGTTACACAAATATATAAATATCATTCCCTCCATTTTATGTATTTATGTATTCTCTGCATTGCTCTCTCTCTCTCTCTCTCTCTCTCTCTCTCTCTCTCTCGCTCTCCCTCCCCCTCTCTCTCTCTCTCCTCTCTCTCGCTCTCCCTCCCTCCCTCCCTCTCTCTCTCTCTCTCTCTCTCTTTCTCTCTCTCTCTTTCTCTTTCTTACTCTCTCACTTTATTTTTAAGAATGTGAAATGTCAGAATAATTGTAGAGAGAATGATATATTTTAGCTTTTATTTCTTTCATCACATTCCCAGTGGGTCAGACGTTTACATAAACTCAATTAGTATTTGGTAGCATTGCCTTTGAATTGTTTAACTTGGGTCAAATGTTTCAGGTAGCCTTCCACAAGCTTCCCACAATAAGTTGGGTGAATTTTGTCCCATTCCTCCTGACAGAGCTGGTGTAACTGAGTCAGGTTTGTAGGCCTCCTTGCTCTCACACGCTTTTTCAGTTCTGCCCCTTCAATATATCCACATAATTTTCCTGCCTCATGATGCCATCTATTTTGTGAAGTGCACCATTCCCTCCTGCAGCAAAGCACCCCCACAGAATGATGCTGCCACCCCCGTGCTTCACGGTTGGGATGGTGTTCTTCGGCTTGCAAGCATCCCCCTTTTTCCTCCAAACATAACGATGGTCATTATGGCCAAATAGTTCCATTTTGTTTCATCAGACCAGAGGACATTTCTCCAGAAAGTACGATCTTTGTCCCCATGTGCAGTTTCAAACTGTAGTCTGGCTTTTTTATGACGGTTTTGGAGCAGTGGCTTCTTCCTTGCTGAGCGGCCTTTCAGATTATGTCAATATAGGACTCGTTTTACTGTGGATATAGATACTTTTGCACCTGTTTCCTCCAGCATCTCCACAAGGTCCTTTGTTGTTGTTCTGGGATTGATTTGAACTTTAAGCACCAAAGTACGTTCATCTCTAGGAGACGTCTCCTTCCTGAGCGGTATGACGGCTGCATGGTCCCATGGTGTTTATACTTGTGTACTATTGTTTGTACAGATGAACGTGGTACCTTCAGGTGTTTGGAAATTGCTCCCAAGGATGAACCAGACTTGTGGAGGTCTACAATTAATTTTCTGAGGTCTTGGCTGATTTCTTTTGATTTTCCCATGATGTCAAGACAAGAGGCACTGAGTTTGAAGGTAGACCTTGAAATACATCCACAGGTACACCTCCAATTGACTCAAATGGTGTCAAATAGCCTATCAGAAGCTTCTAAAGCCATGACATCATTGTGTGGAATTTTCCAAGCTGTTAAAAGGCACAGTCAATTTAGTGTATGTAAACTTCTGACCCACTGGAATTGTGATACAGTGAATTATAAGTGATATAATCTGTCTGTAAACAATAGTTGGAAAAATGTATTGTGTCGTGCACAAAGTAGATGTCCTAAACAACTTGCCAAAACTATAGTTTGTTAGCAAGACATTTGTGGAGTGGTTGAAAACAAGTTTAAATGACTCCAACCTAAGTGTATGTAAACTAGTTTTAATGACTCCAACCTAAGTGTGGGTAAACTAGTTTTAAAGACTCCAACCTAAGTGTATGTAAACTAGTTTTAAAGACTCCAACCTAAGTGTATGTAAACTAGTTTTAATGACTCCAACCTCAGTGTATGTAAACTAGTTTTAATGACTCCAACCTTAGTGTATGTAAACTAGTTTTAATGACTCCAACCTCAGTGTATGTAAACTAGTTTTAATGACTCCAACCTAAGTGTATGTAAACTAGTTTTAATGACTCCAACCTAAGTGTATGTAAACGTCTGACTGCAACTGTATATATTCTGCAACCAGGGTCAAGGAATTTCCCTAATCCATAAATCCCTCTGTCCCTTCATCCTCTAACCCATCCATCCCTCTATCCTCTAACCCATCCATCCCTCTATCCTCTAATCCATCCCTCTATCCCTCTATTCCTCTATCCTCCAACCCATCCATCCCTCTATCCCTCTATCCTCTAATCCATCCCTTTATCCCTCTATTCCTCTGTTCCTCCAACCCATCCATCCCTCTATCCCTCTATCCTCTAATCCATCCATTCCTCTGTCCCTTCATCCTCTAATCCATCCATCCCTCTATCCTCTAATCCATCCATCCCTCTATCCTCTAATCCATCCATCCCTCTATCCTCTAATCCATCCATCCCTCTATCCTCTAATCCATCCATCCCTCTATCCTCTAATCCATCCATCCCTCTATCCTCTAATCCATTCACTAATCCATCCATCCCTCTATCCTCTAATCCATCCATCCCTCTATTCCTCTAATCCTCTATCCTCTAATCCACTATCTCTCCATCCTCTAATCCGGCTATTCCTGGCTACTCCCAAAGTGCCACACACACAATGCAATGCCATTGAGGGTAAGCCAAATAAAAATGTGATTCACATTTTCCAACAGTCCATTTGTATTTTCCAACGGGGCTATACATTTGGGTGAGGTTATTTTCACCGCCTGAGTAGCCTCGTTTCACTGCCAAAAATAAAATAAAACCATTTAGTGTTCAGTGAAATAACACAATGTCAAATACAGGTATCCTAGTCAAATAATTAACATCCAATCACATTAACCGTTACTATCTTGTGGGTAACCTTCACTCTTGCGCAGACATTTGGAAACGAAATATGCATATTTGAAAAATAAGATACAGGAGTTTTATGATGAACAAATACAGTTTTATGTGAGAGTTAAATAAAGAGCAAAATGATTGTTTCATGTTATATTATTATTATTCTATGTCACTTCCTGTCACTTCCGGTTAGGGCTCAATGTCACTTCCTGTAAGAGCTCAATGTCACTTCCTGTAAGAGCTCAATGTCACTTCCTGTAAGAGCTCTATGTCACTTCCTGTTAGAGCTCAATGTCACTTCCTGTTAGAGCTCAATGTCACTTCCTGTTAGAGCTCAATGTCACTTCCTGTTAGAGCTCAATGTCACTTCCTGTAAGAGCTCTATGCCACTTTCTGTAAGAGCTCTATGTCACTTCCTGTAAGAGCTCTATGTCACTTCCTGTTAGAGCTCAATGTCACTTCCTGTAAGAGCTCTATGTCACTTCCTGTAAGAGCTCGATGCCACTTCCTGTAAGATCTCTATGCCACTTCCTGTTAGAGCTCAATGTCACTTCCTATTAGAGCTCTATGCCACTTCCTGTTAGAGCTCAATGTAACTTCCTGTAAGAGCTCTATGTTACTTCTTGTTAGAGCTCAATGTCACTTCCTGTTAGAGCTCAATGTCACTTCCTATTAGAGCTCTATGCCACTTCCTGTTAGAGCTCAATGTCACTTCCTGTAAGAGCTCAATGTCACTTCCTGTAAGAGCTCTATGTCACTTCCTGTTAGAGCTCAATGTCACTTCCTGTTAGAGCTCAATGCCACTTCCTGTAAGAGCTCTGTCACTTCCTGTAAGAGCCGATTTGTGACAAAACCTCACATTAATTCTTATGTTTTGTAAATGTATCGTATAGCGTTTGTGTGGCTGGCTTACAATTAGGGCAAAAAACAACATTTGAGAGTGAGCTGACCCTGGTGCTAGAGGGGGTACAGCTGACCCTGGTGCTAGAGTGGGTACAGCTGATCCTGGTGCTAGAGGGGGTACAGCTGACCCTGGTGCTAGAGGGGGTACGCAGCTGGAGGATGAATGTTTGAAGGGATACGAGACTATAAAAAGTTTGGGAACCACTGCTATAATCCATCTATCACTCTAACACTCCATCCCTCCATCCTCTATACCTCTATCCTCCATCCTCTATCCCTCTATCCTCCATCCTCTATTCCTCTATCCCTCTATCCCTCTATCCCTCCATCCTCTATCCCTCTATCCTCCATCCTCTATTCCTCTATCCCTCAATCCCTCCATCCTCTATCCCTCAATCCCTCCATCCTCCATTCCTCTATTCCTCTATCCCTCTATCCCTCTATCCCTCAATCCCTCCATCCTCTATCCCTCTATCCTCCATCCTCTATTCCTCTATCCCTCA
The DNA here is from genome assembly GCF_034236695.1 of Oncorhynchus nerka. Taxonomy (NCBI): domain Eukaryota; kingdom Metazoa; phylum Chordata; class Actinopteri; order Salmoniformes; family Salmonidae; genus Oncorhynchus; species Oncorhynchus nerka. The sequence continues at coordinate 99,842,182 of NC_088399.1, read as the reverse complement.
ATCCCTCCATCCTCTATCCCTCAATCCCTCCATCCTCCATTCCTCTATCCCTCTATCCTCCATCCACCCATCCTTCTATCCTTCCATCCTCTATCCCTCCATCCTCTATCCCTCCACCCTCTATTCCTTCATCCTCTGTTCCTCTATCCCTCTATCCTCCATCCTCTATTCCTCTATCCCTCAATCCCTCCATCCTCCATTCCTCTATCCCTCTATCCTCCATCCTCTATCCCTCTATCCTCCATCCACCCATCCTTCTATCCTTCCATCCTCTATCCCTCCATCCTCTATCCCTCCACCCTCTATTCCTCCATCCTCTGTTCCTCTATCCCTCTATCCTTCCATCCTCTATCCCTCTATCCACCACCCCTCTATCCTCTAATCCGACAAGTGGTGTCACTCCTATGAAACGCTCGTCCCTCAACCAATCAAGGCAGTGAATAGTGAGTAGTAACCTGAGTCTGACCTGATGATGTCACCTAACGAGATAGAACACATCTGTCTAATTCAGCAACTCAGAGGTTATATCCCAAGTGGGACACTATTCCTTTTGTAGTGCACTACTAGATCCAACGTAACTCAAAAGTAGTGGTCTTGGCAGAGAAAATGTTGTGATTTAAGAAACAGCCAACCCTCAGAATCACCAAGGTGAGTCACTAAATCACGGAATCCCATTGTGGGCCATTTCCAGTAACTTCCAGTGAAGTATAGAGCAGCACCACAAGTTGAATATATCCATCACAAGACTGAGTACATGTAAGGATGGATTTATCCATTCGCTTTTCTACCCAGCATGTAGATCTACTCAACTGAGCTCATTGGCTCACGAGAAATTCAGGGACGAGTTCAATAATCTAAATGCTTCTTCGGGGAACTGATTATAATAAATAATACATTTTAACATAAAATCAGTAAATAAGGATGAAGAAGGAAAAAACAATTGTGAAAACTAAAACGAACCAAATCAACAGGGAAAAGGGGCTGTGTAGTCTTCCAATTCAAATTAGCTACCCCACACTGCCCCACACTACCCCACACTGCCCCACACTGCCCCACACTACCCCACACTGCCCCACACTGCCCCACTACCCCACACTGCCCCA